>NC_056744.1:660097198-660147198 GCF_019279795.1 Protopterus annectens
ACAATTTCCTTTAAACCCTAGTATTCTGCCTGCTGTCCTTGTTGCTTTTTCACACTGCTTGCTTACTGCTGCAGGTCTGTTTCCTCTTTTTGGTGCTACTGCACAATGCTTTACATCATTTTAATGAACTTAAGCTTCAGTTTTTGAAATGGTTCCTGCATCCTAGCCTCATTTGTTGGTATTTCTACACATTATTTGTAAATTATTTTGTATTATCCCTATTTCCTAATTTGTGACATCAGCAATAAAAATGCACACATTTCTTTTGAGGCCTGCTTCATATTTCCTATTTAAGCCTTTGGTCTTCTGTTTCAAAATTTCCATTTCTCCTTGTAGTATTGAAATGAATTCTGTGTAGATTGTTTTGCCTTTCTATCAAGTGATCCCTTTTATTTTATTAAAGTATCCTCTTTAATCTACTCTCAGTCATATATTTCTTTACCTCCTGATCTTACTTCTCATTTAAAATTATTCCATTTCACCATCATAGACTTTTAATCCCTTTCGTTTTATATTAACTTGCTTTCTGTCAATACTTTACACCAACCAGCAAATATTTCTTTCTTTAAATAACATGTGAGAAAATAGTGGTGATTTTTCAAGCCAAGAATGGACTACAGTATGTAATAATCATTCTAAGGGAGCATGATCAGAAATTACAATGGAATGTAGCTTTACTTCTTTAACTAAATATACATGTATGGTTGTCAATCCTCAATGGGTTGGGAGGGTGGCCTAATAGTTAAGGTGTTTGCCTTACAAACACAAGGTGCAAGGTTTGAGTCTCACAAGGGATAATTGGATAGGCTTGCAAGGGCAGCTAACCTAGTGCTAACCTATGAACTGACTAGAGCAGTAATATATATACTGTGCAGCTATCAGAAACATATTTTAACTGTATAACTTTTATATAGATAACCACATATCATGCTAAACATAGAATATGATTAGTTCTTGGTCCATCTGTAACTTCTGTTATTTATTTATTTTGTTTTCCAGGTAGGGGTACTGATCACAACTTACTGATTTCAGGCCCAGCCAAGATGAAAATCCAAAGTGATAAAATTCAATTAAATGACATTAACATTATTAATTGAATAACTTCACACTTTAGTTCCCAGCTGTAACACCAAACCTTGCTAAAAAGCAATCATTTCCCTCATTGTTAAACCAAATCCTCTTTATAATTTATCTGGGGCCAAAAGATATTATAAACAATAATGCAAATTTCACAGATACATCCTTTAGTACCCACCTTATAGACTTGCTCATCTACTAGTATGTCCTCTTTTCTCAAAGAGCAATTTTGCTCATTCAAAAAAGCTACCTTTAATGTTACAACCCAGTGCTTAAACTTCATTGAGCAACTCATCACCCTATTCCTTTTAGCTGGATTAAATAAGTCATTAACATTTCAGGCAAAAAAAGACTCATGTCTAGCAAGCAATTTCCCTAGAACCACGTTTTAGAGATAATTATCAAGTATACAATTACACAGACAAACTTACCACTAGAAAGTACATTTTAGGCAAACTTAAAGATGACTAAAATAATCCCACATGCAGACTCAAATAAATAATTAATACTATGCACTATAACTATTTATACAAGCACTCCATATGTCTTGAATTCACTAAATAAAAATAATATTTAAGACTGAACACAATAAACACATATTAAACCAATTTTTGGTACACTCAGCTGAGCTAGCAACCTCTTGTCTACAACGTTCTCCATGAATTACTAAACATTTGGGTAGTTCTCTACTTTTTTACAGGTCACTCCTAAATTTAAAATGGAAATATAATGTAATCTAAGCAATCTTCTTGATATTAAAAATGATGTATGCTAAACAGAGAAATCCAGAAATGTTTGTAACCTATATGTCATTTATAAAAATGCGTACACTTGTACTATTTCTTGTAACCTTGCTGATCTGCTTCTCAAAACAAGAGAAGGAGACATAAGGAGGCAGCACATCACAATCTCTTTACTCACATACTCAGAAAAATGTCATATACCTTTCACCAAGTAAGAAATGATCCCTCACTCCTATACTGCTACAGCACACAGTTAGCCAGGTAATCCCTACCTCTACATGGTCTAAGACCACCTTATAAGTCATAACCCCAGCATTACAAAAAACTACAAGTGCACACATTTATGTCTTGGTTAAGCACATCCATAACCCATCTGCAGCCCATAATGTCATTTGTAACCCATTTGCAACACAGAATGTCATCAAAAGGACCCAGATATAATGTAATAATAAGTAGCTTTTTCAGTTTATCAATCAAGCTTTGCAAAACAGATCATGCATCCTTCCATCCTTCACTCTAAGACAGCCAGTCAATTTTACTTTAACAATATCAATGTTGATATTTGGATATCATTATAGATAGCTCATTATTATCAAGTCATATAAAATCTTAACAAGAAAAGGTTATTTTTCAAACAAGTCACATCTTGCTTTATATATTAGCTGACTTACTTTGCTAGCTACTGTACTTGTTTCATATGAGATTTAAAACTAGGAAACTCTTGACTTATAGATCCCATGAATGCTTTAGGTTTATTTAAAATAATTCCTTTCAGATATTCCACAGATACAGAGTTAACTCTAGATAATCATGTCATAAACCCTTTTCACTTGAAGTTGGGTCACATTCTCTTATGAATGCCAAATAATTAAATCTTTAAGGAAAATAAATCCTGAAGATGGCTGATCACAATACATGAAGGTGGGAATATGAATCTTATCAATCACCACAGAAAAGATGGTGACTGATAGAAAAGGCAACTATAAGAAAGTTAAAGGCAGTGAAGGACTGAAAATTGGGTTGTGAAACAAAACAGTATTAGCCACTAAACTGGGTTATAAAAATCTGTGGGCAAAATTAGGTGAATATGATTTGCTGAATATTCAGGAAACATGGTAAAGGGATAAAGTATGGTGTTCAAGTCAAGATTTTAAGAATTTCCAAGTTACGGCTATAACATATATTAAGTATGGAAGGATAAAATTAAGACAAAAGACATTTGTTAAGGCCTGAACTACAGGTTAGTGAAGTCAATCTTTAATTTTTTGGTGATAAGAGATTTGATATTAATAAAACAAGGTGAGTCAAGTACATGTATATAACTCATCAGAATATGAAAATGGTAAGAGTAAATATTGATTTTAGCAGGAAATGGAAAAAACATATTAGAAAGTAAAAAAAAAAAGGGGGGATAAGATGATAATAACAGTTGACTGAAAAGCCAGAACAGGATTATACCAAAATTATGATAGTTATTTGAAAACAAAGTAACTTTAACAAACAGAGATTCCGAAAACCTAAAGACTGAAAAATGAAATAAATTCCCATTGTAGTTAAATCTCTACTTATAACCTAGTAATCCTAAATGGCAGAGAAATAAATAATTGAGGATTTCGATTTTTAACAAAGGAGGGAGTATCTATTTTAGACTATTGTGTTGATTAACAGATCTGATATCCTATTACAAACTGAAAATAGAAGTTAGACCAGAGAATGGTCATCTTCAAGTTTATATTTAAGTGTGAGTGTTTTAAGATTCTGGTTTCTCAAGCACCATGTCAATAAAATATATAATAAAAATATATAAGATCTGAATAAATAGGACATACAGTAAAAATATCACAACAATATAACAACATAGTGAGACAGAGTCTATATCATAACATCAAAATGTTATATCACTGAATGCAATAACATCGAATCTATAACGTCAAAATCTAATAACGTTGAAATGTTACAACAGCAAAAACTGTCACTTGGAAACTTTATAGTTGGCCACTCTGCATTAGCGTATGTGTTTGCACAGTATTCAACAGTGCAAAGGTTACGGACCGGGTTAAGGTAAGGGTGTGAACGGAACGGGTTAAGGTGACTGTGGGAATGGGATAGTTAGGGATCTTAGGGTTAGGGAGCAGGTAAGGTGAGTGTGTGATTGTTAGGGGCCTTAGGGTTAGGGAGCGGGTAAGGTGCGTGTGCGATAGTTACAGACCTTAGGGTTAGGGAGCGGGTAAGGTGAGTGTGCGATAGTTATGGACCTTAGGTTTAGGGTTTGGGTTAAGGTAAGTGGATAGATAATAGTGTATGTATGGTTTAGTGTAGGGTTCATAGTAGGATTTTAAGTATATATGCATGGATTACTTTTTTTGGTGTGCTTGTGTTGTGTGTGTGTTTCTTGGAACAGCTAATTTTTTCCCTTGTTCTGAGCTTTCGATTATATCACATTTCGACATTCCAAGTTCGAGCTTATGGTGTTCGATATTTTAGGATTTCGATTATGTGATATACACCCGTGAGACAGATACCTAATCAGACATGTTTTTTGAAAGAAATAGATTAAAGTAATAGAGAGATCTATTTAAATGCCAGTTAAAGCCATACATATTAATACTAATGTTAATATGTACATGAAAGAAGAAAAACAGATATGAAACATATGAATATCATAATATATTAGACTCAGAAATAAGAAAAAATAAAATCATGATTTATATGTTACTTTGAACAAGAATTTTGAAGGACATTTTAAAGCAAAACAGTGTGTGACACTCCTGCAACAACTGGAGAAGGAGATTCCAGAAACAAGGGTTCTAATAGCAAAATAACCCAAAGACCATAAGTTTCTAAGTATGCCCCATGGAACTCCAACAGCCCCACTGAAAAAGAATGCAGGGACCTAGCCAAAAGCTGCTTGAGGCTTGTAGGACTCAGGATGTATGTGCCTAACTAATGCAACAGAAAGACTTTCAGGTAATATGTGATTGATGCTAAACATACGGAGATGTGAACCTTGGATCTAGATTATTGTCAATGTTGAAGTGACATACCCCACATGCCCATGTGGAAAAATGGGAAAAGAAGTTGTGGATGGGTGGCTGGAAGGATGGATGGGAAACCAATACAGATTCCCTGAATGGGAGTGACATAAAGTTAATGTGATGTACTTGTAAGTATGTGCACAGCCGAATTCTGAAGTATCAGCAGGGGATGCTGCTCACTCTCAGGCAGCCCCAATAAGGAGAATTGCAGTCATCAAACCATGAAGCAAGGAAAAAAAAGCTGTGTATCACCAGAGTGTGGTTATTGGGAAGAAGGAAGCACTTGATGATATAAATGCTTCAAATTGGAAATAAGAATTCTTCAAGACAGACAACACCTGATATGACAGGATGACATATATCCCAGGGACAATATTGGCTTTCCTTAATGATGAGAAAAGAGAACTGGAGGGAAGACCATGGAAAAAGAGATTAGATCAAGGAGGTTTAATTAGCAAGTAGATAAGGATACATTAAATCAGAAATGGGGCAATGGATAAAGAGAAAGTTGAAACTAATTCTTAAAATGATAAATAGAATAATATTCAGGAGCTAGTAGTAGATGTAAATCAACAAATACTAAAATATAAAATAGAAAGGGGTGATACTGCAGGCAAAAAAATCAGCCAGCAATTTATCTATGATATAAAATGAGTTACAGAGCTGTGATAAAAATTGTTTAAGATAAAGGACAAAGAAAGTCCAAGGAAATGAGGAAATTAAAGTTAGAGAAGTGGAAGTGTTTAAGACATAAGAAATTAAAGGATAATAAAGTGAGTGGCTAAAGAAAATTAGAAGTGTTTAACAACAATGAGGAAATAAGGTTTTGTAAAGAAATATGATCCACAAATAGTGGATGGAAATGTAAAATGTGATAGGTGGAAAGAATATTTTGAGATTAAATATTCTGACCCCAACTGTAAAGGGAAGTCCTCCAATAAGTGGGTTTGGATTCTGATAAGGAGTAAGGTTGACTATGTTAAAAATAGAAAATTGTATAAGAACGTTGAGAAAGAAGAAAGGAGCAGGCTGTAACAGAATAAGAAAAAAAATATATATTTGTATAATCCCTTGGAGTTGGCATGTATGCTAGTAGGACGGTTTAAGTAGAACCCAAATTAAAATACATTTTCATCCTCATGAGTCTGAGGGTTCTTTATCCCAATATGCAAAAAAGGAGAGATCATGCAATCCCAAAGTCATAAAAGCTCAAACAACTGTTGGATAAATCTCTGAAGCATTTTTCATTAATTTCTCTGCTGGATCTGAAAGATCAGTTACAGGAAATTTCCTAGTACTCGCTCAGTTTGCTTATGTTATGAAGAAGTTAATATCGTCTGCCTGCTTGATATTAGATGAAAGCATGCGACTGAGAAACATATGCAGGTTAGGTTACAGGCACTGTATGTGTTAGTTTTGGACTTAAAATCCACATCTGATAGCATAAAGGTATCTAAACTGTGGACATTGACACCCAGTAGAGTATTTTCTATAAATTTAGTAAGTGTAATGAATGCCCTGTAATTCTTCTTGGTCACAAGTTAAGATCGTTTCATGTGCACAGATAAAAAAATGTCAGATAAATATGGATGAGGCAGGGTTATGCACTAATTCCTCACCCATCTCTTCATGTATTTGTGAAGATGAAAGAGGTAGAGAGGTATCAACCAGGAATAAATAAAATTACCAGCCAGAAATAAATAAGATTTTGTGTCTAGCAATCAAACATACATAGCTTTAAAGGCAACAACACATTCCAATTTATGTAAACAGATAGAGTGCCTAGATTATTATGGTCTACACTGTGACCTACCAACAAATATAAACAAATGGAATCTTACAAATTACAAATTGAAAAATCAAAGTATGATTGTACTAAACATAAAATATAAAGAAACTGAAGTCTTAAAATCTAATAACTTATTTCAGAACTATTTTTTCATCTTGTGGATTTTGGGGGTGGAGTTAATGAGTGGGGGTATGAGATGTTGAATAGCTAAAAGTAAAATTTGATAGAAATTGTTATGCACCACATAATATAGGTTCAATATTAAAATAATGATCAACTCATTGCTGCAGGCAAGAAAAAAGAACTCCAAAGGACATGAGGTAGAGCCAAGACAAATATAACTACAACCTCAGGTAAAGAAAACTGCAGGTGAAGGAAACACATACACACACACACACACACACAGACACACACAGACACACACACACACACACACACACACACACACACACACACACACACACACACACACACACACACACACAAAACACACCATAAATGACAACAGCAGGTTGTATTTATTGTACAAATGCACTTAACACAGTGGGAGTAAATGTATAAATTCTTCACCAGCAGTTGTTGGTGGTTTTCACTGCTGAATTCAGTAATACCAAAGGTATACCCCATAGTGATATTTATAGTACAGAACTGTGGGTGAATGATAAAGAATCGGGGTTAATAAAACCTGCATACAGAATTACAAGAAAACCTGTGCAACTCCCAAGTTCTTTTTTGATAATTTGGGATTATCAATGAGAAAACATTAATGGACAATCAAATATTATCCAGTTGAATTAGAACTGTGAGATTTAATGAAGAGAGATAATAGCTCAGATATGAAAAGAAAAAGATACTTTGGTCACAGGAAGAAATGAAAATATCTGGTTATTGTGACTGGGTAGAGAAGGTTTTAACAGTGTAGGGAACTGACATATTTAAAGACATCTATCCCATTTAGTTTCTATATATATAAATAGAATGACTAGAAGATGTTGGATGTAAGATCTAGAAGTTATACAAAATTCAGAGTTAAAATAATTATGCAGACAGATTGGTCTAAAAGAACATTATAGAATGTTTGTTTAAAAGAAAAGGCTTAACAGGTTTATATGCAATATATACATCTGAAATTCAAAATGGAAGTCTACGGAGAAACATAATACGTTCTGGAAAAACACTAAATGTGTTCATATTGAATGAATGAGAATGAAAACTTAATACATCTATTATCAAAATGTCCTCGACATCAAAGTCAAAGACAACATTTGATAAATAAAGTGTTCAAATATGGTGAGAAAAAAGACTGCATGGAATCCCCACTTGATTTAGTGCTTTTGTTATTCTCCATTCAAGAGAAATTACCATATAATATTAGTCTATGCAGTCCACATAATGTTAAGGACCAGAAAAATGTTAAGCAAAATCTTAAAGAGACCATATGACACTAAATTATCAGACAGACAAGCCAAGCATGCATAAGGCAAGATATCTGATTGAGCAGTGCAGATCGTTAAAGTACTGGGTATTAATCCTATTACTAGATGTATTCAAAGTCATTGCCAAAGTAATCCACAACAGATACATCATTCTGAGGAAAGCAAATGCCAAAATGGGTATCCTCTGCATAACAATGATATCGTAAACTCATTTCCCTAATGAGTTCCCCAAATGGAAGTAGATATATGTAGAGCAAAAATGGACCAAACATTCAATCTTGAGAGTAACTGGAGAAATTATTAACACCATATATGGCCCACTGGATAATTTCCAAAATGTATGAAGCAAACAAATCTAAAATAGTACTTGAAGCCCCATAGTAAACATATAAATGATTGATTAGGACTGTATGGTCTATAATTCCAAGTGCAGAAGGCAGCGCAAGAAGGATAATGATAGCTAAACAACAATAATCACTTGCCATTAGGACCTCCCTCATGACCAAAGGAAGGGCTGTCTTAATGTTATGTTTAGTTCAAACACAGGCTGGAATGGGTCATGAACTCAATAGTCCTGTAAACATTTCCACACTTGTTAATGACCTATTCAATAAATGAAAAGATAGAAATGAGGTGATATTTATCAGGACTGTCTGGACCAAGAGAAGAGTTCTTCAGAGTAGGACTTACCAAGACTTTCTTTAAGAAAACAGGAGAGACTCTACTATTCAGAGACAACTGCACAGTTTGATAAATCAATAGATTTAGCATATCAAGGCATGAAAGACTCACTCTTTCTGGATGTGGTTGAAACCAAGGAGATAATAGGATTGTAATCTAACATCAGAAACTTACATCAGTACCAGGAGATATATTCCTGAATTATTTTGGAGGACAAAACTGGCCCCAAAGATACAACCTTAACTACAAAGACTTGTGCAACCAATTCACTTTCTTCAGGAGAACGAGCTCTATGGATAGCAGTACAGACTGAAATAGACAGTCTGTCAACCACAAGAAAGAGATCTGTTTGTTGATTTGTAGAAATCTTTCTAGACAGGATCACTGTCTTCTAATGAGAAGTCTCCACTTGATATGCACTACACTGCTCATCAGTCCAAAGTGTGGCATCAAGGGTCATCACAATTTCTGCTCTACCCTCTACTATTTCTTTTTCATTTCAAAGAGGTTTGTATCATACCATGGTTTGTGTAGTATGAGATGTATGGAGCATACATGCAATGGGATGAGCAGATGCAGAGAGGATATGTGTGTCTTATTATAGGCTATATGTCCCATCATCACTGGGCATCTCAGGAATGCACATGTCAGGATTTCAGCATGAAAACCTTGCATTCCTCTTGCTCAGGTGTGTGTGTGTGTGTGTGTGTGTGTGTGTGTGTGTGTGTGTGTGTGTGTGTGTGTGTGTGTGTGTGTGTGTGTGTGTGTGTGTGTGTGTGTGTGTGTGTGTGTGTGTGTATGTGCGTGCTGGGGGGAGGATGTACCTGATTAACTCAGACAAAAAGAAACAAGCTGGAGATCTGACAACCACATTACAGGTAGAAGCAGCAGTCAGGATGACCAGCAAAGAGTATAGAATAAACTTATTAGTTACAGTGGATAATACCCAAGTAATCCCAAATACAAATCCAGGGATTAACTGACAAGCAGTACAGATTTGTCATTGATGTAGATGTTATATTCACTCAACTGGCTCACAGACAGGACCCAGGAAGTTAGCCTTGGGGATTCCACCTCTACAAAGAGGCTAGTCACAAGTAGAGTCCCTCAGGGGTCAGTCCTTGGACTGCTCCTTTTTGGCATTTACTTCTCAGCAGTCAAGGCCAATGTTAGTGGTCTCTGGCTGACTAAATTTACAGATGATTGCAAAGTAGAAGCTGTTATTGAATCTCACACTGACAGAAATATTTTCCAGGAGGGGCTGACACAGGCAAGCAACTGGTGTCAGAGCCATTGACTAAAACTAAATATCAAGAAATGCATAATAGTATCCTTTGGGAAGTCATCTATCCTTGGTAAATATCATATTGACAACACACCCCTTAGTGTTGACCCAGTATTCAGGGACACACACAGATATTAATTTAGCCTTTGACCATCACATGTACATAGTGGTGAGGAAATCATTCTATGATGCACAATGTATAAACACAGGTATGACATCTAAGTCCAAGGAAGTCATTGTTGTATTTTATTTGTCATTCATCAGACCTATCATTGAGTACAATGCCCCCTTTGCATGTACCTAACCAGACATATCCAGCAATTGGAACATCTGCGAAGATTCCTCACTCAAAGAATACAAGGCGTAAGTAAAATGTACTGTGCAGACTGCCTCAAGGCCCTATCCCTGTATTCTGTCTCCTACAGGCTTTTGAGGGGAGATCTATGCACGGCATACAGAGCATTGTCAGACCCCACTCTGATGGACCTCCTGCATATTCACAAAACAAACAGCATCAGAATTACCTATTCTAAAGGCTTAATCATTGCCTGTGATATAAATAGGACCTGCTGGAGAGATAGGTGTGTATCCCAGAGACTACTGAACAGGCTCCCCATCCATGTGAAGCAGAGTTCCTCCCTAACCCAATTCAAGTGCAACTTGGACAATTGGATGGGACACCAGAAGTTCATCCATGTCTTTAATGGACACAGGTAACTTGTAAATGGTTCATTTCCCAGACCCATGCTTACACTTATCAAGGGTATCAGAACTTGTCAGAGATTTGGGATGCATGGCGAGGCTTAAAAAGGCCCTTGTTGTCATTATCCCAGTAAACACCTATGAAAATATGAACCTATGAATAACCAGTTAGGAGATTCCAAAACTTGGCTGGCAAGCAATTTCTATAAGAATGTCATCATGCTTCCTGGTGGATAGCAGAGGTCTCTGTAGCCAGGAATGCTGTATTTTTATAAGACAACTCCATCTAATTAGCTCATTGAGCCTAAGTGTAATGTTAAACAGGGCAGCACATTACCATTAATGATCAAGTCTCTGCGTTTGTCTTCTCATTTCATGGAGGTCAGTATCTAGCCATAGTTCACATGGAATGAGATGGAGGCATATATGTGATGGGGTGAACTGATCTAGAGAAATTCTAGGTTATCAATAGTTTATCTGGCCTGTCAGTGGTGGGCATCAGCAGAAAATGGTGTAAATACATATGTAATTACATACAAATATTTCAAGTATGGTGATAAGGTTCTAGCCTGCCAATATTCCATAACAGTTATTCCTATAAAAAAGTGTCCAGATTGTTCTTAAAATATCTAAACTACTGTTTGCTTTAATGTAATTTGGTAGTCTTTTCCATGTATCAGCTACTCTCTCAGAGAACCAGTTAATACCTCTCTCATTCCTATATAATTTTCTACTTATGTTGTCTGATGAAACTCTCTACTACATTTCGATAACCACAAACATTTACAGAGGTAGTTGTCTATAAATGCCCTATATAAGTGAATAAGGTATACCCTCGAGTACATATATGAGACAGTGTACAAGTTCAGATATTTTAGTCTGTTATAATATTTACATTTTCACATCCATGGATGCCTTTGGCATATTTCCCCTGCAATCTTTCAAATTTAGTCATACTTGTTTTGTTATAAGTTTTCCATATTGTTATCGCATACTCAAGTTTGGGTCTAATGTAACTAACAAACAATGAACATTATTTCTGATTTCTTAGACTTTATAAATCTTTTATACAACCTTTAGTTCTATAACTATCCTTAACCAATTGGTTGACATGATTAGTAAAACTCAAAGCTCGATCCACCCATATGCCAGGTCCACAAATGAATCTACAGTTTCAAGTCTGTATACTGTATTAAATACTAACCTTTCATGGTATGTCTTCCAAATCTCAAATAGTTAGGCTTTGATGTATCTATCAGCATATTATTCTTCTGTTCCAAATAACCATCTTAGTCAAATTAATCAGTTTACCAAATTTCAAGTCATCTGCATACAGACTGTAGAACACATGAAAAATCGGGATCTGAAAAATACAGCCTAAACAAGTATGGACCTAAGACAGAGCCATGTGGGACACCCTGATTGTAACCTAGACTTTCACCTGCCCAATTACTGTATGAAACTTTCCAGTCCTATTTGTAACCCATGCAGCTATCCATCCTATCAAGATTAAATCAATACATACTTATTATAATTTATTGATCAGTGTTTTGTGTATAACTCTATCAAATACTGAAGTTAATTCAATGTACATTACATCATCATATAATTTGTCATTTATAGCTGTAATTATATTGTTATAAAGCACATGCTACAGGTGGTTATTGATATTTTTTCAACATATACATGCTGATATATGATTTCAATTCCCAGCCTTTCCAGTTCTGACAATAACTTATCCAATATAACCCTCTCCATTATTTTTCTACAACATGAAGGTAACATTATGGGTTTAGATCTCTCTGGTTTGTCCTTTTCCCCTTCCTCCTTAAAGATAGGTTTAGCAAGTGCATGTCTTTGATCTTGAGAAATCTACCCAAACTTAAATGACTTTGTGAATAACAGATATAACTGTACAGTAAGTCCATGCCAATGTGCTATCATGTCATTATTACTAATTCCATCTCCTCCCTGTGCTTTGTTTGGGTCCAGTTTCTGTAGTTCTTTTTCAGTATAATCTAATTTAATTTTAGTATCTGAAATTACCTGGATGTTACTTTGGCAATATATCACCCCCTTTGGGAAGCCAAACTGCTTTGCTTAAGATTTTGTAAATATATCTATAATCTGTTGAATTTGAGAATAAAGTTTAGAATCTACACACAGCTTGTTAATTTGTATGTCTTTATTCCTACCACATTTTATATGTCTATAAGATGGTTTCCTATTCTGCTCAATATATTTATATAAATTTTCTTCAAAATTTTCTTAATCTTGTCTCACAGAATGTTTAATTTGTCTGTTCAACTTATTTATTTCAGATTTCAACTTTATAATTCAGCCTCTTTTCCCTTTCTTATATTTTTTGTCTCTCATGTTAATCAAATATCTTGTTCTTATGGAAATATTGTCATTACCTTGAGTGCCTAGATCTCGATGTTAAACATTTTATTTTTGCAGTCAAACAATTTCTGTTTGAAAACTTGTCATATTCCTTTGCAGTTTTTCCCCACTGAATGCATCACTCTAATTAGCTTCACATGGTGACTATTTTGCTTCTGTTATTAATCTTTTCTGCATTGGTTTAAATTTCAGTTTGTGAAGATTAGTTAACAATAATTTAATCTTCATAACCCAATGCTCACTGCACATCAACGGTGGTAAAACTTGATATGAAGTAACAGTCGTTTCCTTCGCAACGCAAACAATCTCCAGTATGTTTTATTCTCTGGTAGGCTTTTTAACAATGTGAAGCAATTGTTTCCGAACATACATTGTAAATAATTTCCTTGCTAATTTTATTGAACCAACATTATTAAAGTCTGTTTTTTTAAATACAAGTCTCCATTCATTATTAGTTTTCTCTCCTGCATTTCATTGAAGAAGTATATGAATTCCTCTAGGTCATCAGCACTAGACTTTGCTAGTCTTTACCTTCCAAGAATTGTTGTTCCAAGGTTATTGGTGTTATCACTGAACATGTAATAATCCCGTCTCATAACAATCTCTAATCCCTATTATAACATCTCAACCTGATTTTTGGTTAACACGTCTGTTACAGTGAAAGCATTTATACCCTTTCAGAACTGGTTTCCATGTATTGTTCTTTAACCATGTTTCACAAGCAATAACATCAATGTTGTCAGACTGTAGGGAATTTTCTAATAAATAAAATATTACTAGTGCACCCAGCATAAACAATCATTAGAGATACATCAACTATTTCTATTTGTGAATTGCTAAGTTTCTGACCTGGCAAAAATCCTATAATTTGTTAGTCAAATATTGTAAAATATATGATACAAATATCCTCTTCCCTTGTCTTGACAAGTGCACGCCATCCTGTCTAACATGTGTGACCAAAATTAGGCTTAGATGCTCTACACATTTCCATTTTTTAAATGGGGCCATTTTTTCTTGTAGGTATATACCCAAAAGTTATTTTCAATCACTCTGACCTTCTATATTTGTTTTGTGAAAAATGCGTCCTAACACCTTTACAAGCTATGTCATCTAACAGGATTAGAAGTTCCCAAGTAATAGTTAAAGAGTTTTTACACATGAGATCATTTGTATTAACAGGAATAGAAACAGCTCCATATTTCCTTACATTAAAACATTCTAAGGCCTTTCTCACATCCTGCATGTTTTGCTCTTGGCAAACATAACACTTTTTGATGTTCATTATCTTCTTTGCAAATGAAAGCATCTGCTTTCTAGTAATTGAATCTGCAATTACAAGTAAACAATTTCTGATCAGATCTGCAGAATCTCAACTTCTAATTCTCAATTACAAAGGAATGATCTTGATCACCATTAGTCTTATTAATCCCACTGTTTTCATTGCTTATTATTTTTGCAGACATAAAATTCTCATCCAGCTGTTTCTGTACTTCTGCAACTGAAGTCATGTTGTCAGTCAGTCTTTCTCCTCTTTTTTTCTAACAATAATGTTTTTCAGTCCTTCCAAGTTCAATTTTGATTTTTTCATTTTACCTGCCTGGTACCTCTTTTTTGTCTTTTGTATTTGGAAATTATGTCTTTTTCTGTAGACAATATTTTGACTGAACAATGTTATCATTGCTGTAATCTGTGTGTTATATAATAAAGCAACATCCTTTTCAGTATATATTTTCTTTGCATTATAGACATTAATTACTTTATTTTTCTTCCTTGTTTTTGTTGTGAACTTCTTCCTTTATTTCTTTTTAGATTTTCTTCTACATGCTCCAAATCCTTAGATTGCTGAATATTTGTATCCTGAATTACAAAGTTGTCATTGGCAGCATCATGATTTTCTTATCAAGAAGTGTAACTAAAATGTACCTAAAAATAGAAAAAAATATTTTTGCCTTCATATTTGGTTACTGGTCCCCATATCCCTTAACATATATATACTAACTCAACAATCACAAAACAATGAGGAAAAGTGGTATAAACAAACAGTGTACCACCAGCTTACACACAATATGTGCATATGTTTTTGATACATTGCAAGTAAAAGAAGATGAGGAAAATACACTTAATGAACCTATCTTTATTTGAATGTAGGAATATCTACCAGCCCATATGCATTTAATATCCTCCCCACAATAATGAACTTCCTAGTTAACAGAAAATAACCACCCCCCAAAAAAACCCCCCAAATCTTAACAAAACTCATAACAAAAACTCATAACCATTTCTTAATGTTCCCATATACGTTAATCAGGCTCTAAGCTACTAATTTTAAAATAATATTTACTACTATTTTTCCTTCTCTAATTTTATTCTTCTGTGCTTGAAAGAAAAATCTTTAGTATGTCGCTTACACTAAAGCTAAAACATAAGTAACCTTCTTGGAACTGTAGCTATGTCATCCAGCTCCCTATACACAGTTCCCATACTGGTGCCCCTTAACTCAAAGTTGAAGGCCAAAAAAGTAAAAAAAGCTGTCCTTTGTTCCTGTAACTGTAGCAAACTGCTCACTCTGATACCCTTTAAGCTTCATAAATTACTGCTGGTACTGTATTTCACCAGCATGGGACCATGCCGTTCACACCCACTAATAGCTTATGACCAGGGCAGTGGTCCATTTCATCCTGCCCTAGTTATGGCTCTGAAACTTCTCATCTTGTAAATCCTACTTTATTTCTATCCTATCTTTATTGCTCACTATTAATATGCAGCTTCTATAAAAAAATGTACCTACTTCTAACTTACAGATTTCTTTCACCACAAATTGTATCCTTTCTCACTACTTAAAGCCCAGATATTATTGGTATTTACAATAAACTTTATATAGAAAGTTTTTTACTTCTCTCTAATATTTTTGCAGTCCTTCCATTCCTGTTTTCAAAGGTAAATACCAAGCCATCAATCTGTAGATTATAACAAGCATAGCCAGTAATGAAAGGTCAGAATTAAATCCAGAACCTTGTATCAGTAATGTAAAGATCTTAAACATTATGATAACACTGCCTATTATCTTTCCTTCCTTCTGCAAATACTGATACTTGTTTTGTGCCTCCTACTCTATTGCTGTTTACCATTTGCTATTATCTTCTAGAAGTAGTTGTTTTCTATTTCAACAACTCCCACATATTTTCATTTCAGTATGATACATGCTTTTTCTCCTCCACCTACATCAAACAATTTTTCCATATTACACTTTTTACTTTTAGCAAGTTTTGTCTTTTCACACTCTTTATAAGAATGCCCCTTTTCAGAACAAAAATTGCATTGGGTTTCATCTCTACAGATTGACTAATAAGTTTTCTTTTCCCACAAGAAGTTCCTTACAAACAGGGACGCTCATAGTACTGGCTGCTGGACTGTAGCCCCCAATAAGAAAAAAAGAGAAGGAAACAAATAAACAAACAAAAAATATAACAAAGAAACATATTTATTTATTTATTTTTTCTTTTATAAAATTCTAGATGTATCATTACCTTTATGAAGCTTGGATCTTTAAGACCTTATGAGATCTCTTGGGAGAAAAAAACAAACAAACAAAAAAAACCAAACAAACAAGAAATTGGCTTACTCTGTTTCTGTGGCTGTTTTTATAAAGGCTTTACACTGCATCTTCCCCAAACTGGAAACAAGGTGAGGTGAGGTGATCATGCCTTGTAACACGTCTTCCTGCAGAAGCCAAAAATGTCACAAAAAATCGGTTCAACGACTCAGGCTTGTTGTAAATAATGATCACGTGTGTGTGTGTGTGTGTGTGTGTGTGTGTGTGTGTGTGTGTGTGTGTGTGTGTGTGTGTGTGTATATACTAAAATACCTAAGACTAGCCATTGACACCATAGCATAGCTTACCCAGTAAGACCTATACAGCAACAGAGCAAAATGGGAAAAATATGTTCCCTCCATATGGAAAATATCCTGTGTCATTTCCCTACATAAAGGGGAAAAATCAAATGAAGTATAAGATTTTTGGCCCATTGCAATACTGTCTCCTCATTCTAACCTCTTAGAAAACATATCCGTAAACAACTTCTCCAATAGCTCCTTCAAAAACAAGTCCTTACTTCTACTCAGCATGGCTTTTGACCTGCATACAACACAGCCTCCATAATTCTGTCCTTTATATACACTGTAAATAAAGCAAGGGATTCAAGCAATCTTGTCTCATCTTTATTCCTTCACCTCTCTAAAGTCATCAGTGCAGTCTCTTACACTAAACTCCTACTACAACTATCCTCATTTGGACTTTCACACCTCTCCACACCATCAATTGTTTCAATAGCTAGCTATCTGATCGACATTGATGTGTACAATTTGACTATGGTCAAATGAACGAATGAGTAGATAAAGGAACTGCCACACCGGATTTTATATTCTCAGCTTACTGCTGTCAGACTACACTGCAACCTTTGAATATGTCTCAGCCTTGTAGTTCAACAATCAAGCAGAAAGAAAAAATGGGTGACATGAAAAAATTGCTACTGCCTATTCTTACAGGCATCCAGCAAGGTTCCATTCTTGTCCCCCTCCTTTTCAATATTTTCATCACTTACCCAATATACTGATGACTCTGCACATCTAATAACCTGTCACATCTCCAATAAATAAAGTAAGAAGTGCTCTGCTCCACTGCATTTTGGCTCAATACCAAACTTCTATTAAACCTCAATAAAACCAAACTACTGCTGTTCGCCTCAAAACACACAGACAAAATAATACACAATTTAAAATATTTTCTCTTAATAACACATAAATTGAAGTACTCTCCCATACAAAATTACAAGGTGTGATAATAAATGGCAAACTCAAGTTCAGTCTTCAAATTTACAACGATATCAAAAAACAAAACAAAAAAACAAAAAAAAAAAACAGATCAAAAGTTAGGAATGCCTTATAGGGGGAAAAAACTTCCTAAACCCCTAAACCTCTAGTAACCCCTCTGCTGGCACTCTATTCCTACCCTGTCTGCTTTATGGAGTCCAAATTCTCACCAGTATACAAAGTTCCCTCCTAAAGACAAAAACTGAAATATGTTATAACAAAATTGCAAATGTTAATACAAATGCATCTCACGTCACACACCAGAGCTTAGCACTACATAAGTCATCAGCCTGTCCTGAAATCCCTTCTTCATAGTTACAACTCAAATAGATCTCTCTGGTCAGAAAGATAAACAACTCCTCTCTATTCACAAACTTTGATAAAAGTGCAGGGCAAAACCTCTATTTCTGCTCCATAGGCAAACTTGGAACTTACTACCTTTAGCCATCAGTACAAACTCTAACTTTCACACTCTAAATTACTTCTTTTTTAACTCCTGACTCAGTTCTTGCTACAACCCAGTCTGACCCTTCTCACCACATACCTCCCCTTTCCTTACGATACATACCCCTTTTTGTCTCCATCTGCAACAACTATTTTACCATATAACTCTTCTCAAAGCTGAACTACTCTCTCATCTTTCCTATATTTGTCTTATACTTCCCCTGAAATTTTACCACATTTCTGACATTCATTTTTACAGTACTACATATCTAGAGTTTTTATGTGTGGACAGACATTCTTCTTAACATCTCCTGTCTATATCCTTTACTTCAGACCCAGTATTCATATATAAAATATTTGTGCTGCTCTACATTTATAATAAAAATATAATAAAAATATTTCACTACTGTATTATGTTTAATGTCATATGTCTGTATGAGTTTGTAATCCAAAATGTATTTTGCAATAATTTTATGTTTAATATTTGTAGAATGCTTTTTGTGAGGTAATCTGGAGCTTTCTTCCCAAGCATCCATTGAAAATGAGTACCCTATGCACCCTGTCACATTTTCTTGGTAAACAAATAACAATAAACAAACAACTAAATACATACATACACAAACAAACAAATAAATTAATAAATAAATAATGTCTAGGCAAATAGGTGCTGTCAACTTTCCCTTATTTTGCAGAATGTGTCTGGGATAGCCTCATATTCTGATCTATTCCTCACAACGTATTTGTTTTTTTTTTTCTTCTGGCAAACCAGTGAGGCTTGCAGTCAGTAGATAATGATAGACAGTTGAATTAGAGATGTAACAGTCTTCAAAAAGAGAACACTAATGCAGATCCAAATGCAAAGCCTGGTATTCTAGCAACTTTTTAAGCATAAAAAGATATCTGCACCTGATTTTGTTCCTTTTCTCCCCATTATTTTTAGCTTTCTCCTTGATTTTGGAGCTATGTGGTTGAGCGGTATGTGGAAGGATGATGGCAGTTAAATAATTACAGACAGGTAATGTCTGTAGGTGTTTCTGCAGTTGCATCCTACTGATTCCTCTAAGTGTCAAATATTGCTTGTTCATATTTGTAATCCGCTGTAATAGGTGGTAGGATCCAAAGAGAACTTCACAGCACAGTTTAAAAGCTGTTTATTAAAAACATAAGAACTCTGGTTAAGCGTTTTTGTCTAACATAGTAGACTTCTTCAGAACACCATAAGAAATTTAAACCTATGTTATATACTCCCCCTAACAAATCAAACACATAATATAATCAAATCAATCAATTAAAAACATAATTGTGGAATACTAATCTCTTAAAGTGCACAATGCTTTCATTAAAAACTATCACAACTTTTTAATTTCTCTCTCACCTAGTTTTTTTCTAATGTCACCACCTCTGGGATTGACTAGTATATGCTCTAAAATAGCAAACTTAAACATATCACAACATGGACTTTTCACCATATGTCTGTATAAAGCATTGGTTATGTCTTTCTTCCTAATACAGTAATAATGATCATATATTCTGTTTCTTAGACATCTGTCGGTTTTGCCGACATAAAAACAAGAACATTTTGTACATTTTGCTAAATATATCACATGTTGTGTCCGACAATTCCCATTCTGGAACCTTACTACTGTTTGATTCATGTCTTCCAATTTTAGAGTGGCATCTTCCATAATGGCAAAGCATTGGTTGCATTCTCCGCATTTGTGTGTACCCCCCATTTTTTTATTGTTTTTACTACTATTGTTATTCACCTTCCTCTCAAGCTTGCTCTTAAGGTTACAATCAGTTTTATGTACAAATATAGGATGTTCTCCTATAAGGGTGTAAATATTCTCATTCGTTTTCATAATGTTCCAATTGGATGTAAGTATCTTTTGTATATCCATGGAATTGTTACCATATTGCAATATACATGCGCATTGGAACAGGTTTACATTGTTCTTGGCATTATTATTCATAATTTCTGGTTCACTTAGTCCTCTTCCTAATAGGGGTTTGTATTTATTACCCCACTCCCCCTTGACGTATTTGATGGTATTGTCAATGAGACAAGTAGGGTATCCTCTTTTACTAAACATACTCCCTATAAAATCCAGTTCATTGACCATGTCATTAAAATCTGACATCATTCTTGCTGCCCTAATACATTGTCCCTTTATAATACTAGCCTTTTGACTGTAAGGATGGCAGCTGGAATAATGCAAATATGCATTACTAAAAGTACTTTTCCTGTGTATTCTAGAACAAAACTGATTATTAACTATAGATATATGTGTATCAAGGTATGATATACCCTTTTGGTCAAAATTATATGTAAATTTCAAATATTCACCGGATGTATTTAAATATTTAAAAAAACATCTCTAATTCATATATAGAACCATTCCATAGAATAAAAATATCGTCCAAAAATTGTACATAACAACTTATATATTTATACCACTTACTTTTGAATACACATTCTTCTTCCCAGTTTAGTAAAACTAAATTCACAAAAATGGGTATGCAAGCTGCACCCATAGCAACACTATTACTTTGTCTGTAATATTCACCCTCATAAAAGATATAATTATTCTTTAAAACAATTTCCATAAATTCTAACAATAAGAGTGTTCTATCCCATGAACATTCGGCATATTTTTGTATACTTTTCTTAAACCTCTTCATCTCGTCCTCTTTTGGAATGCATGAAAAAAGATCAACTACATCAATGGTTATAAATGTCACTCCCTCCTTACATTTATCATTAGTTAACCAATTCAAAAAATCCCATGAGTCAATAACTATATGGGACACCTTTTTGTATACTGGCTTGAGCCAAATATCTATCACTTTGCCAAAAGGGAAAGCTTTAGATTTGCTGCCAGAGATGATGGGTCGAAAAGGTGGCTCCTCTAAATTTTTATGTACTTTGGGTATCCCAACAATGGTGGCTAACACCGGGGATTTGACACTTAAATAGTTATATAAGTCAAGGTCAATCCTGTTATCCAGAAGAAACTCTTCTAAATATAAATCAGTCTTATGATGTCCTATATTTACTTCATTGAGGGAGGAAATTTCATAATTTCCTGAATTAAGTAAAATAGTGTGCATTTTATTTATGTATTTTTGTGTGTCATATGTAACTACCCCGCCACCTTTGTCAGGTTTCATAACCCGAATATGACAATCCTCCTGTATTTGTTTTAAAACAAAGAATTCTTTTTTACTTAAATTATATCTCATTTCCTTATTATTTTTACACATATTGTGAAACTTGTATAGTTTTTCAGTCACAGCCTTCTCATAAGTTGCTAGGGTGGTGTTTATGAGAGGGGTGAAAGTACCACCCTTTTTGAAGGGTTTGTTAGTTGATGCACTATCATTGTCATGAAAGTATAAGGCCAAATTGAGTTTCCGCATAAACAATTTAAATTCCACTATGTAGTCAGTTATATACAATTGAGTGTTGGGGACATATTTTATCCCCCTAGAAAACAATGAAAAATGTTTTTTTTTCTTATTTAAAACTGGTATAATTAAATATACTAAAATCTCCTAAACTAAAAAGAATATCATTGTGTTTGACTATATTTAACTCATTATCTACCTTTTCCTGTTCTGATTTTTCCAGTTCCCCCGATGGGTGGTCTCTCTCCATCCCATATGTTCCGGGACTCATTGTATCTCCTGTCTGTACCCTATATTTTTCTTTCTTCCTAAAAAATTCCCTTTACTATAATTTCTACTATTATGTCGCTTATTCTTAAATTCGCTATCCCCTTGCTCATAATAATCTTGCCCATTACTTGCAGTATCCTTATTATCTTTGTAATTATTCCACCTATATGCTTGTTGTTTTTCATATTGATAAATATCCCTTTTTAATTTCTTGCATTTCCTGTCAACTGATTATTACAATTTCTATCAACCCATTCATATTGTTTATAAAAAAACTTTCCAATTCAGTAAACGACAGGGCATTATTAATAACAGCATTCAAATGCTCAATTTCAGCAATAAGTGTACATATTTTCTTGTTGTTACCACTGAAATCAGTCCACAAAAATAATCTGCTGTAATAGGTGGTAGGATCAAAAGAGAACTTCACAGCACAGTTTAAAAGCTGTTCATTAAAAACATAAGAACTCCAGTTAAGCACTTTCATCTAACATAGTAGACTTCTTCAGTTAGGTTAGGGGGAATATATAACCTAGTATATAACCTAGGTTTAAGTTTCATATGGTGTTCTGAAGAAGTCTACTATGTTAGATGAAAGCGCTTAACCAGAGTTCTTATGTTTTTATGTTTAACTGATTACATAGTGGAATTTAAATTGTTTATGCGGAAACTCAATTTGGCCTTATACTTTCAATGATAGTGCATCAACTAACAAACCTTTCAAAAAGGGTGGTACTTTCACCCCTCCCATGAACACCACCCTAGCAACTTATGAGAAGGTTGTGACTGAAGAACTATACAAGTTTCACAATATGTGCAAAAATAATAAGGAAATGAGATATAATGTAAGTAAAAAAGAATTCTTTGTTTTAAAACAAATACAGGAGGATTGTCATATTTGGGTTATGAAACCTGACAAAGGTGTGAGGGGGGGGTAGTTATATATGACACACAAGAATACATAAATAAAATGCACACTATTTTACTTAATTCAGGAAATTATGAAATTTCCTCCCTCAATGAAGTAAATGTAGGACATCATAAGATTGATTTATATTTAGAAGAGTTTCTTCTGGATAACAGGATTGACCTTGACTTGTATAACTATTTAAGTGTCAAATTCCCGGTGTTAGCCACCATTGTTGGGATCTTTTTTCATGCATTCCAGAAGAGGACGAGATGAAGAGGTTTAAGAAAAGTATACAAAAATATGCTGAATGTTCATGGGATAGAACACTCTTATTGTTAGAATTTCTGGAAGTTGTTTTAAAGCATAATTATATCTTTTATGAGGGTGAATATTACAGACAAAGTAATGGTGCAGCTTGCATACCCATTTTTGCGAATTTAGTTTTACTAAACTGGGAAGAAGAATGTGTATTCAAAAGTAAGTGGTATAAATATATAAGTTGTTATGTACAATTTTTGGATGATATTTTTATTCTATGGAATGATTCTATATATGAATTAAAGATGTTTTTTAAATATTTAAATACATCCAGTGAATATTTGAAATTTACATATAATTTTGACCAAAAGGGTATATCATACCTTGATACACATATATCTATAGTTAATAATCAGTTTTGTTCTAGAATACACAGGAAAAGTACTTTTAATAATGCATATTTGCATTATTCCAGCTGCCATCCTTACAGTCAAAAGGCTAGTATTATAAAGGGACAATATATTAGGGCAGCAAGAATGATGTCAGATTTTAATGACATGGTCAATGAACTGGATTTTATAGAGAGTGTGTTTAGTAAAAGAGGATACCCTACTTGTCTTATTGACAATACCATCAAATACGTCAAAGGGGAGTGGGGTAATAAATACAAACCCTTATTAGGAAGAGGACTAAGTGAACCAGAATTTATGAATAATAATACCAAGAACAATGTAAACCCATTCCAACGAGCATGTATATTGCAATATGGTAACCATTCCAAGGATATACAAAAGATACTTACATCCAATTGGAACATTATGAAAACGGATGAGAATATTTACACCCTTTTAGGAGAACATCCTATATTTGTACATAAAACTGGATGTAACCTTAAGAGCAAACTTGAGAGGAAGGTGAATAACAATAGTAGTAATAACAATAAAAAAATGGGGGGTACACACAAATGCGGACAGTGCAACCAATGCTTTGCCATTATGGAAGATGCCACTCTAAAATTGGAAGACATTAATCAAACAGTAGTAAGGTTCCAGAATAGGAATTGTTGGACACAGCATGTAATATATTTAGCAAAATGTACAAAATGTTCTTGTTTTTATGTCAATAAAACTGACAGATGTCTAAGAAACAGAATATATGATCATTATTATTGTATTAGGAAGAAAGACATAACCAATGCTTTATACAGACATGTTGTGATATGTTTAAGTTTGCTATTTTAGAGCATATACTAGTCAATCCCAGAGATGGTGACATTAGAAAAAAACTAGGTGAGAGAGAAATTAAATGGCAAATTGTTTTGAATGCAACAGTACACCTGGGAATTAATGACAGTATATCTATTAAGCCCATCCTGGAACTAAAAGTTTAATACGCATATTTGATTTGTGCTTAATATACATTTCAGTGGTAGAAAGCACATAACTTTATTAACATATAATAATTCTACATGATTTTATTTAAGATATTGGTAGTTTTTTATACATATATATATTTTAAAGTTGTGATAGTTTTTAATGAAAGCATTGTGCACTGTAAGAGATTAGTATTCCACAATTATGTTTTTAATTGATTGATTTGATTATATTATGTGTTTGATTGGTTAGGTGGAGTGTATAACCTAGGTTTAAATTTCTTATGGTGTTCTGAAGAAGTCTACTATGTTAGATGAAAGCGCTTAACCGAAGTTCTTATGTTTTTAATAAACAGCTTTTAAACTGTGCTGTGAAGTTCTCTTTGGATCCTACTACCTATTACAGCGGATTATTTTTGTGGACTGATTTCATTGGTTGTTATTCGCTGTTTTTTGGACTTTTTATTTGTTCATATTTGTATTAAAATGTTCAAAACCATGCTACATGTAAAGTATTAAAAGATTTCATCCTAAAACTTGCACAATGATGCAAACAACTGTAATGATACTGGATCTCTGTCTAGTGGAGGAAAAGAGATATTAATTGTTGTTCATATAATATTTATTTATATTGTCATACATTTCATGTGTTTTCAAATATCTCTACAACTAAGTAGCACAGACAGAACTGCATAGCCTGATATGAAAGCTCTCAGCTGGAGGAACAAAATGCTGCTAACAGTATAGTATGTTTGTAACTTGAGACTGTTGAGATTGTGTAAGCTGTTTGCAAAATATTACAAACTTAATTGTTACTATGTTTACTGTGACTTATACAATCCAGTTTAAGACCTAGAACCTAAAGAAAACCTCCACTGTAAACTAGTTTCTGCTGAAGGGTTGGCCATTTACATTTCTTTAGTAATGCCTATGGTTCTAGAAACATGTACATTTGTTTGAAATGTGAAGACCTACTTTTGAGTCTATCAAAGGTTAGGCTTCACCCATTAGAAGTTCTGGTGCAAACATCCAGAACTCCACTGGAAGGAATGACTTACTTGAACAATGTATTTTGACAGTGATCTGAGAAGATACAGTCCTGTAGTTATTTATGTATTTAATCATTCATTTGATCTCAATCAAACTTTATAACAGTGGCTGCAATTGGCGCGTGTGTGTGTGTGTGTTTGTGTGTGTGTGTGTGTGTGTGTGTGTGTGTGTGTGTGTGTGGGTGTGTGTGCGTGTGTGTGTGTGTTATGTGTGTGTGTATACAACATATGGATGCATGTCTGTGGGGGTCATAAATGCTCTTATTGCTGTACAAATGGCTGTAGTTGATTGATGGCCATACGTGTGTGTAAATAATATATTTGTGTGTTTGTGTGTGTTTGCACCCAAACTTCATGAAGAAAAATATCATCAAGGGCCAATGTGTGCAGCTCAGCAGACTTGTCAGCAATGACAAACAATTCGCCATAGAGTGCACAATACTCAAACAACAATTTATCGACAAATACTACCCCCTAGCACTCGTGGATAAAACAGTACAGGAGGTAAGCAAACGAAGGCACAGCAGGCATAAACCTATCCTCAAATACGGCTTCCATGAGGCTCAAGCCAAAAAAGAGGACCTCACCCCCAGATTCCCGTTGCCAATCTCAAATGATGCAGCCAATATAAAAAAACAGCATCATTAACCACTGGGGCATTTTGCAAGTCAACCCAGAAGTCAGCAAAGCAGTAGGAAACAAACCTACTTTTTGCTACAAATGAACTCACTCTCTGAAAGCGTTCTTCAAACATAGCAAAAGGGGAAATAAATACACGAGCCACAGTAATGAAGCCGCAGGCACTTACCCCCATGGAAAATGCAATTGGTGCCAGTACATCAGTACCACCAACACCCTCACAGTCCCGAATAGAAAACAACCCATCAAGTTTACTGGGAAATATGACTGCAACATCACCAACGTGGTATACTATAGCAAGTGCCTGAAGTGTGACTCATTCTACATTGGAATGACCACACGCAGACTCAGGGACAGAATCAGTGAACACTACCAGGCTATGCGAAGAAAAGACCAAACTAACGCCCTAACCAGGAACCTGAAAAGATGCCCCAACTCCACGCTTACATTTCTAGCACTTGATAAAGTACACCAATTCAGTGACAAGTCCAGCACACCAGTTGAAGTCAGAGAGCTTAGATGGCAGGTAGAACTAGGTGCAGACACACCCCCAGGCCTCAATGAAGCCATTAACATTAAATGCCTGCTGAAATGGATTAGGTGACACTACCTATATGTCATACCACTATCGAATTACAGACTAAACTACTGTAATATAAGTTGTTGTAACTGTTCCTCTGAAGATTTCTGAAGAAGTTCCATTATGTAAAAATAAAAGCGAATGAAAGCACTCAAATCTGCAACTGGCTCCAGTCTCATTTGTTCCTAGATCACCCAGGTCATTCACATCTGCAGTGTGCACATACATAGTATTTGCTATAATTGGTGTGGACATCTCTGTTTGTATCTGTCCATGTGTGTGTAGCCAACTGTTATTATTTTTATTTTATTACAGTGTTATATTTTGTACACAGTCAAGATATTTGGCTTTAATTGCTTAGGAAAGTGGCTTTTGGGGAATAAAAATGACAGACCCTTTTATCATTTGATCAAGTTGAGTAATCATTATTCTGGGTTTGCAGAATTAGTTTGTATCTGTGGAATAGTTTATTGTGGCTGTTTATTTATTTATTTATTTTTGGTAACCTCTCTGCCTGCTGACCATCAGGCCTGCACAACCTGTAAGCCCATTAATTCCTCATGGGGGAGAGAGTCATCACCAGTCCATTCTTTCTCCAGTGAGATGAGAATCAATTGTGTGATCATCCAGGCAAACATTAATGTCTCCATCCAACCCCAGGAGCCTTAACATTCCTTGGCAGTTTCTGAGGAATTATAGTGCTGCCAGCCTATGGGGAGTATCACACTTGCTTCCCTGTGTGACTGTCCCCTGATCTACATGGCTGCAGTGCTGCAGCATAACCCTCTGGTCCAAACTCCACAACCCTCTGGCCCAAACTTAATGGACTACACCACCCAGAGCTCCCATTGGTTGCTGCCCATTTGATGAGCCAAGTCTCTCCCTCTGTTTAGGATGGAAAATCTGTATGGTGCTTAATCCCATCCTCCTGCCCCACTCTCCAGCTTCCATGCCTGCTAGGTAAACACAAGTCATCAAGGTCACAGGGCTTTATCCCTATGTCCCATGAGAGGCTGTTTTTCAATATAGTCAGATATCTGAGGTATGTACAGTCAATATCATTGCTGTGATTGATGGGTTTGGGTGTTGTTTGTGCTGAACATGACTATCTATCTCTATATCTATCTATTTATGTGTGGGAGGATTGCAGTGTATCTAAACGTAGCAAGCTGGCCTAATTTTTTCACCTTCCATCAGGAACATTAGCAATATAGACAAGTGACTGTGCAGGTCTGAACAGAATGTTTGTGACAGAAACTGATCATTGGAACAATGGTGCAGTTAGTAGCACTACCCTGTCACAGCTCTTGGGTCTGTGGCTGAGTTTTTGTCTGTGATTCCCTCTTTGTGGAGTCTGTATGTGTTCTGAGTCTCTGTATGTGTTTTACACAGGTGCTCTAGTTTCCCCCTCAAGACCCACAGCTGTATAATGTATACTTGTGGCCATTTTTTCTTTTACTTTCATCCTAATTGAACATCACAGGGGCACACAGAAAGTAACTCACTTTTTTGGAATGATAAGGAGACAGACACTTTGTCATATATAACTTATATACCCTTGCAATCATTTATCATCTCAGTATCTTAGGAGTTACTATTGTGTTAGCTTAGAACATTAAGATTTAGACACACTTATTCTTTCTTGAAAGAAAAAAAAAACAAGACTGATTTTATTTCCTTATTTATTATCTTTGTTTAGGTCATCATTGAATCCAAAGAATGTAAAAAAGCAACCCAATCCCCTAATATGCACCATAAAGAATCTAGATATCCATGACTTCTGGGGACCTAACAGCCCCCAGGTTCCCAGCTTAATTTAGTTACACCCTCTACACTTATTATAACAAAGTTTTGGCAAGTTAGACTGTTCTTAAAGGATGGAGGAAAAAGCTAAAAGGAAAGATAAAATGTGAAAAGAAAGAAAGAAAGAAAGAAAGAAAGAAAGAAAGAAAGAAAGAAAGAAAGAAAGAAATAAGTTATTTGTAAGGATGGTATGGGACTACATTGGAGGAAATCAGAGTAAGGGGCACTGGGGAGGTCCATGGGGGACTAATGTGTAATGGGAGGTCATGGAGTCCTTTTTTCTAGGGCTTCATATCACCTAAGGCTGGTCTTATTGATTGCAGTCAGACATCTGAGGTGAATATAGTCTATAAACTGGCTATAATGAGTGGATCCTTAAACAGTCTGAGGACAAAGGTGACTGATACCATCAGTTGTCTGATCACAGGTATGACACACTGAAATGCTGCCAGCCCAGCTAGCTGGAATTTTGTAAATAACCATATGTCATTTGTGAATATTAATATGATCCATAGGCTTGTCTTATAAATGTAAAAGAAATATATGTTATGTGTGTATTAAACTGCCGGTACAGAAGTGTGTGTTAAACTGTATGTTATGTACTGAGCTTCAAGAATGTAACCACAGTGTACCCTACTGGAAAATAACAGAAATGCATATACCTGTAGGAGCTGGAACATACAGAGTTAATTTGCAAACCCTCAAGAAAATAAGTCGAAATTGTTTATGATTGTGGTATCTCTCAGTTTCATCTAAGAGACAGAATGTCTACAGCCAGAGGTTTATTTCTATTGTCTGGAAACAGAAATAAATACAGGTTTCAAATGTAAAAGTGTTTAACTGTTTTATGAATTCCAGTTCTAGGCAAACTTCTGAGAGATAAGTATTTTTGACCAAGAGGTATTAAATTTTAAGTTTCTGTTAGCCTGGGAACTGAAGGCAGAGGTAACAAATAGTGATGTCATGCAGATGACCCATCAGTAATGTGTTGTTATTAATTTAGAACTATCTCTCAGAGAAAGTCTGTACATTTTGTATTTGTCTTTGAACCTGAAAACACCTCCCCCACCTCATGCCAAACCATCCTACAGGGCAATCTCAACTAACCTCTGAATATATTGCTGCCCTTTACTGCCTGACTTTTCTCTCCTTCTCTCTACCTCTTGCTGCCCTTTACTGCCTGACTTTTCCCTCCTTCCCCTTACCTTTTGCTACACTATCCTATGTGACACTCACAACTTACCTCACTATTACTTCTGCCCCTTTACTCATGGGCTTTACTCTCTCCCTTGCTTGAAACTTGCTGTGAAATTTTATCTGAAGATGGAACTATGAATATGATCTCTTAATGTACTATACTGAATGTATTACCATTATGGTATATAATGTGCAAATGTTTTTTTTTAAACTCTAAAATGTCTTAATGTACTATATTGAATGTACTACCATTATGGTATATAATGTGCACATTTTTTTAAAACTTTAAAATGTCTTAATGTTCTTTTTGAATGTACTACCATGGATCTTTTCTCTCTGTGCATCCACTGAAAATGGGTCAATGGCCCAGTGGACTTTCCCAGTCAACAAATGTCAATAAATAAATAAATAAATAAATAAATAAATAAATAAATAAAACATCTTCTCACCAGCACTACATTTGCCTTGCTCTGTAAGTAAGCCATTTAGGGCATAGTACCTCTTAGATATAGTTAGGAATACAGTAAAGATTAGTTTAGATTTTTTTTGTATTTATTTGAGACTATCCTGCAATGTTGTTGTAAAGTATTTCCTCTGATTCTGAACTCTGTTGTCACTGTGTTGAGTTTTTGAGTATTGTCTTGTGCTTTTATTAGTCACTATTAAATATATTAAACCTTTTAATTGTGGCTGGTTTGTTTAGAGATATTTAAGCTCTTAGTGTGCTTGCATATGTATTTGGTGACACTGTATAGGCCACTCCAATAGCCTTAAAGTCTTGGTCACACTTACCATTTGGATAATAGTAACATTACACAGTAGAACTGGTCACTCTTTGGGAAGGGTCTTATAGTAGCTGATAAAGAACTGGTTGGTGGCAGTGATAATTACATTTTAGTCTGGGCAGAAGGGGGCATAGCTAGTAAACCTGTGCCAGCTTTTCCCAGGAGCGTGTGTGTGTTTGTATATAAATCAAATCTCAAAGTGTGTGTGTGTGTGTGTGTGTGTGTGTGTGTGTGTGTGTGTGTGTGTGTGTGTGTGTGTGTGAGCTACTTGGGCAGGCACAGGAAGCACTGGTTGGACAAAGAGGGTGCTGGGGATTTTGGCTTGACCAGTCAGCTGAGATCTTAACCCTATAGCTGTGCCAGTGGGGAGTCTTATTGGGGATCTGGAGAGAGAGGGAGGGAGAAACCAGCCCCAGACTGACTGTGATACCTGTGTGCTCTTAAGGGGAAATTGTACCTTACTGTGTGTGTACTTGTCATCCTCCCAATGTGCACATCCCTCACTTGTGCTAGTGGTGAGGATTGAGGCTCCTTGATTACTGGACAAGTGCATGGGCATCACACCAGGTAATGGTCATTGACCTGTCATACCAGAGCCCCACACCATTCCAATTAGCCCCACCCATTCATTTGCTTCCTGCAGTTCTCCCTTGCTTTGAAGTCACCAATCACCACTGCTTATGAACATGCTTATGACATTCTTTACACTGTCACATATAAAATGCTTGAACTTGGTTATCACTATATAAAGTATACAATATTCTAGGCAAAGGTTCATTTTGGTTATCCCTCACTTGTAATTTCACTATAGTCTTTCATCCACAGTCCCATATAATGAACTCATTAATGGTTGTTTCTGGATCTGATTATGCCATGTGATCAAATTATTAATGTCAGTTCTTTCATTTCTTAATAGCAAGGTGGCAACTCTACCAGTGGTTGTGAAACTGGAAAAGCGCTAAACCAATGCACCACATTATATTCTTCCAATGCCTCTAAATTTTGCCAAAGTATTTCAAGTGTACTAGAAATTTTAACTATAGTTCATATGCTTCTTTGTTGTGGATAAAAAATATAGACAATTCACATTGGAAACACTGCATACTTCCATAAGTTCCTACATTATATATGTCTTATCTAGCACCATACTTGTACCATTAGTGCCTACTTAATATGCAGTCCTTGGGGAAAAACATTTCCTTACGTCTGTCACACAGTTACTCACATTCCTAATTTCCTGACAGTATCCAGAATTATTAAAGTGACTAGTAGTGTACCACGAGGGCTTGTCCTGGATCCAGTACTCTCTGGAGTATTTGCATTCAGGCATGTCTGAGGAAACAAAGAACAGGCTTAATCTTTTTGCTGATGAAAGAAAGAAAGATTGATACAACAGTGAAGAATGAGAGGGAAGAATCTAGCAAATAGAAAGGTGTCAGCTGAGGTTAAATGCAAGCAAATGTAAAACACTGCATTTGGGTCACAACAACCGTAGTGTGAAGTTTTAGCTGTATGATTGCATGGCATAAAAAAGATCTGGGGGTATTGATTACACCTAGATTGGACTATTAGGAATTGATTTGTGGTTTATTTGGTGAAATGCACATCATGCCCTGATTTTTATGTAGGGCATACTTCTAGAGAATTATTCAGATGTCAATATGAACACAAACATGCAGTGAGTATTGGTGATGATAAAATGCACTGGCTAAACATTACAAGAGAGGGAAATGCAGAGTGAATTTTAAATTCTGTATTACATGAAATACAGGGATATGATAAGTTATTCAATGCTGAAGACGAACTAGGGTGGAGAGAATATTCTTGGCAGGTAAAATTAAATGCTTGCCATGACCATCAACCAGGACTTAATAATAGGGAAGACTTTGTTGCTTATTTAAAAAAGAAGTTAAAGCATTAGTATTTCTACAAATGTGTTTTAAGTAATGTCATGTGATTTACTTATGTCATGTGATTTCTTTTTTGTGTCATGTGATTTCTTATGTCATGTGACTTTTTGTGTTTTAAAAGCTGGGTCAAAGAAATGTATGTCAGTTTGAAAAAGTCTTATGTAGACGAAGGCGCTTACTGGGTTCTTGATTAAAGTGGTTTGGTTTGCTCTTTTTACACCATTTATTTTGTTAGTACAGATTATGTATGGGGCTCAGAGAGAGCTTTGCCATGTAGTTAAGAAAAAAAAACATAAACTGTCTATATTAGGTCCCTAGACTGCAAACTGCGAGAGTCTGGAAATTGTCATGACAATAAAATAAATGTTTAATATTGTGACCCTTGGCCGTTATTATGTGTATATTAAAATAAGGAAGAGTCTGGCAAAAATACATACTTTTATTACTATAACAGTAATATAGTACTGCTACCAAATGACCACACAGGAAGATTGCTTTTTCATGGAATAAATGTATTTTGTTTGTCTCTACAAAATAACAAGCAGGATTAAAAACTGGCAGAAGCATTATACTGTGCATCATTTAATACAAGATTCAACCTAACTACTATATTAACCATTAAAGAAACAGAAGGTATTTAATGGTACTAATCATACCATTGGATATTTTCTGTAGAATCATCTAGAACTGACACTACTGATATTAGAACTGCTTGGCACATTGAACTTTCCTAAGAATTATGACTGCTACACTCCACTTATATCTAACATTTTGCTTTGCCCTAGTGTACAGAGCAATTCTGGACTACATAAAGATGGAAGAGTACCCTTAGCTTTTGTATTTTTATGTATATTTTAATCCTTCAGTTGTGCTCTGACCACTGGTTACTTTCCAAAAGACCCTTCACTCAGCAGGGGAAGGTGGTTAGCATAATTCTTTGTTCTTTATCATGGGATTTTTGTTTATTTATTCATAACTCTCCACCCTGGTGGCCTAATATTCAAACTGCCACACATACCTCTCAACTTCTAAGTGCAAGAAATCTGCACACAGCTAAAAATAATGGGGGAGGTCCAAATCAGGGACATGTTTTAAATACTGTTCTTATAAACTTATAAAGTTGGTGAAAGAATAGTTTTACATTACCTTGCATTTTTCTGAAGGACAGAAAATCTAAAACTCAACACGTCATTATTTAGTGACTTCAGTCTTAAGTAATTTACCAGAAAGTCATAGGTTTTATGACGAACAGACCAATTATATGAGGCAAAAATCTGGACTATCTGTGAAAATCTGGACATTTGATATGTGTGCTGCCACAACATGACCTGCAATACCCACCCTAGAAAGCATATGAGATTCCATGCATGCCTTGATCCTGGTTACAATGCAAAGCATTGCCTGGCAAGGGCAAGAATGTAGCATGTTTCTAGTGGACTTCAGTGTTATTACTTGTCTTCTGTCTGACATAATGCCTTCCCAGTGCTGCAGACTACACCATCATCCTGGGTACCATGGTCTGTTCAATCCCACCTTCCAGCAAGTTCCTCTATTGACTAGGCTGCTACTTGAACCCAGGCCATCTAGATTCTAGCCAGAGCTTTACATGCTTATATTGTACAACTCTGGATAGAGGAACAACTAGGAAAGAGACTCCACATCAGTCTTTCTGCTATCTGTCCTAAAGGGAGACTCAATCCATAACCATGGCTCCAGATGAAGGCCTTCGCTAAGAGGTCATGTCATACTTTCAGAGTTTGTCAAACGTGTTCAGCATGACCATGTAGCATTTGCTCTTTTATTTGTTTAATCCACAAAAAGGCAGATCCTGTTTTCTATTCATTCAGATATATCTGAAAAACAAAGATTTAATACTTGTATTATTCCACTAGTCACTCCTATTCCTGGCAACATTTCTTCCAGTAGAATACTCTGCACCCTCCTCTGTATTCATGACCCAAGTCAGTGACTCAGTCTCTGTCCTTCCAAAACCCTTGCAGTTTTCCTAGCAGCTGAAAATGCAGCACTAGGTCAAAGATCTAAGTGAACTCCAAGAATGTCACAGCTACTGGTGCTCCCCTATCAAGTTCTTGGTGATGGTAGAATACTGCTGAAGGCTAGATTCATTCTTATCTCAGGCACACATTCTGAGAGCTCCATCATGTCTCTCTTCATACAGTTCAGGGAGATAAGTCTTAAGTCATTTACATCCTCATGCACATGACTGTATCATATATGTACATGTAATGTAAGGACTTGAGTGCATGTGTGATGTGGCAAATTCTGGAACCTGATAGGTAACTGACCATGACCCTCTCTTTGTATAGCCTGCTGAGTGGTACATCGGTGTTTATCACTATGGAGTCACTTATGACAATGATATTGGACTGCATGGAGGTAAGCCTTATAGTCTTTTGAACTGAATCAATATGATTAATAGATATGTGATTCATGGTGGCCCCTGTCTGTGCTGTGTGTTTGTGAATTTGTGTTGACTGCTGAGGATACTTGTTTCTTAGGTTACATTTAGGTGGCTTTTGTGTTTTAGGTTGCTTTTTGTTGCCTTAGCATGTGTAGCTCTATGTGTTTGGTCTGAGCTATTTACGACTGGTATAGTGGGATGCTGTGGGGTGCTGACAGACCAATTGTTTATCGGAGAGGCTTCTTGTGAGACCTTTGACGTGTACATTTCCACACACTGTGTGAGTTTGTTTAAGTAGTAGGTGGTTATCAGTAAACTTTAGACAATAGCTGCATTGTCTCAGAATGCCCTTTCAACTAAGCTGTCTGCAGAGATAGATGGGGGAGGAAATCCATGGTTCCAGATGTTTACTAATGTGCGCTAAAAAATGGGGAGTGCAGCACCTGACAGGTTAAAGCTAGAAAGGCTTAGAGTAATGTGCCTCTTAGAGCAAGATCAGAACTTTCTCATGCAACTGCTGAGAAACTGCTTTGTATGGGAGGTATTGGACTGGGCTATACTAATAAGTGTGAACTAAGATAATTTTGGTTTAAACACCACACCTGGTATGCAGGTAAAATATGATATGTATATTAAACTAATAAGCATGGAAATTTATTCTAGGCTAGCTCAGCTTCAGAAAGCAAAATGTATTACTCTGGAGCAATTATAATGCAGCTAGGAAAGATGCTATTACTACCTTTATTCATTTATAACTTATTAACGCTCTCAGGTTGCAGACAGATCCTTTTAAACAAATGCAATGTTATATTTCAAATTTAAAAGTCCCATGTAATTACATGCACATCATTGCATGATTTACTTTGTTAACAGAACCTTCATTTGAATGTAGAATAAAGTTATTTAGTTGGAATCCTAGTCTACAAGTTGCATCACTGCCAATTTCAATACTCTCTTGCTGTTCACATATACTGCTGTCAAAAATATTTGTACCAGTTTACAGTCATTTTGAATTATTCCTGTATCTAAGAAAAACAGATATCAACAATCCACATATTTATGAATTGTTTTATTATCCTAATATTTATTTTTACATGCACAAATGATTATTCGTTTATTTATTTTGAAAAAAAAAATAAATATAGGTCAAAAGTCTGTTATTGCTTTGTATAATTTGTCTTTTGCTTTTTATGTGCATAAATTCATGAAAGTAAACGAATTACATTATATTTTTCAAGAATAAAATAAATGAAAGTAAAAAAAAAGGTTAAACCAAAATCTGAAAAAAATGTCCCTCTGTATTGGAAATCTGCTGACATTGTTTCAGTAAACAAAGGAGGACCAAAGGCGCCAGAAGCTGTTGAGGACTGGTGGTGGTGGTGGTGGTGGTGGTGGGGGTAGGGGCACTTGATCTGAAAAGGGCAATTTTTTAAAACTATTTACTACCACAACACAGGTTCACTTGGAGGATATTTTAAGCTTAGCCAATATCCCTTTCGGTGCTTGAATTAACATTTCCTGATTAGTCTTACCTATCCCATGGCTGTTAATTGTATATTAGCCCTAGTGAGAATAAATGTGATCATACTATAGTTAATTTGAGGGGACCCATGTAAGGGATGCAGCATTTAGGAACTGTCTCCATCCATTAGTGGCATGAGGGGCAATCCTGGAATAAATTTTCTATTACCCATCCTTAGATCCAAGTTGCATTTGAATATGGACAGGGATGAGCTTTGTTTTACTTGAATGGGTAGTCTGTTCTGGAACAGTGGTAGGCTCTGTGATATATATATATATCCATCTCTTCACAACATTCAGTTTAGATACCTGGACTGAGTATTTCTGATGCCATTTGACTTGCTGATGTTCAGTAGGTCCATCTGTATTAGGTCGGAGGATGCCTTGTATGCCACACATGTGACCTCTAAGCACTCTGTAGGATACTGAGTATAGTGATAAATCTTTGAGGTGGTCCATGCAAGATCTATTGTTTCAGACTTGTATCCTTTTAGTAAGGTATCTCTGTGGGTATTCCAATCATTGCATGGGTCAGGACAGATACATGCCAAAGTGGGCATTTTACAAAATGATTGGCCTAATGAGGGCTTTGTAAAGGGGGACAATAACATCTCTAGATCTAATCACAATCAATTTGTTTATAAACTGTGAAATATAGAAAGATTTTCTTATGACTCTGGGCACATATTGGTCAAAAGTGAAGTCACAGTACACACAGGTTCCTAAATGCCAAACAACTGGGTCATTTCTCAGGGGGCATTGTCAATTTGGCAGTTCCATGGAGTTGATGAACTCTCAAAGGCTATGATAATGTATTTCTTGGAGTTTAGTTTCAATTCATGATTCTGACACCAGTTATTGTTTGGGACAAACCTTCCTGCATGATGGTTAAGTCATTTGGGGATTCAATAACTGCTCCTAGCTTGCAGTCATCTCACACTTAGTCGGCCAAAGCCCTTTGGTATTTCCTTTTACCTTTGAGATATATATGCCAAACAGAAAAAGTCTCAGCACCGAACCTTGGGGGACACCATTGGTGACTGGTCTCTTCCACTATTTTGATCTCCTGCATCCTGTGAGCAAACATACACGTATGCATTCTTTGATTCACCTTCCTGATGGTATTAAATTATATTCCTTGTATAATTCAGCACCACTTGTGTTTTAAATTTGTAGTTTGGAACAGTTTTCTAGTAAGCAATGAAACAAAATGTATGAACCAACAATGAAAAACTACCCATTTCAGAAAATTTCAACCATAAAAGGCCACTCAAACTTCTGTCATTACGATCCACCAATATCAGTAAATATGCACAATCTCTGCATAAGTAAGTCATCTAAATAATTTCACATTAAAGGGATCTGTAACTAATGAATAGGTTGCTGCTACTAAACAATTTTATATTTCATTGTTTCTTCTACAAATAAAGTACCTGTTGCCCTTGAAGAATAAATTGCCTATGCTACATTAAAAAATGATAAGCTAGTAATTTTGCAATGGGGAATGGATGGCAAACTGCTAACAGAAACATTGTTACTAGGTAACTCCTCCAAAGGAGGACATTCATAGGACTGCAGCATCCACTCCCTTTAAAGTACAACACAGTACAGTATCAGTGATCCATCTGCATACTGTGGGAGTAGAACTCACATCCTTCTGCATCAAAAGCAAGTATACTACCTGTTGTGCTACTAACAACGCAAATGACTTAGCATAAGTAGCATTAAACTTCTCTTTCCCTGATGCTCTCAGCTCCTTGTAAAATCCACTTGGCACTCAATTAAATCTCTCAACTTTGCAGCACAAGAAATCTGGAAAAAGCCAAAATTTATTTGGGAGGGGGCAAAAGACCAAATCCAGGGACACATTTTAAATATTGCTTGTATAATCTTAGAAATTTGCTAAAATAAAGTGTCATGTGTTACCATGTATTTCCTGAATGATATGAAGACTGAAACTTAAATCATTCTTTAGTGAATTCACTTCTCACTGATTTGCCAGAAAACCACAAATTGTAAGAGGAATAGACCAAAAGTATGAGCCAAATATTCTCTGAAAATCTGGGCAGTTGAGAGCTATGGATTCAACTCCCTGAATCACAAGTGGTGGCATGGGTAGAGAATTCAGGCTCTTGTTTGAGTCTGAGTAACACTAGCCATCAGATATACCTAACTGGGGCATTTTACACCACACACACACACGCGCACAGGAGCTGCATAACTCCTGCAAACAAAACTCTTCTTACCGGCATGACTCTGGCAGCACCAACAGAACAGCGGCAGCATAAATCCTGTAACACAGAGCAATAAGAGAACAAGAACAGCTAGTTTAGTTAGTATAACATCCTTGTGTGAATCCATGTTAGCATGAAAACTCCACTTAATTAATTTTTCCCAACAGGTCTTGCAGCTGTAAAAGTGTGTGTGGGGGACTCCCCCTCCCCCTGGCTCTATTGTTCCAGCACCCATGAGGAGGACTGTTAAATGTTTCAGCAATTATAGACCAATAACTCTTCTCTGTATACTATCAAACATTCTTGACAGAAATATTTCATCAACGTCTCCCTATATGCTTAAGCCTTCAAGTAATTCTGTCAGATGCTCAGCATAGTTTTAGTCTGGCACATGGAATGGAGAGTACATTTATTTCTGTATCAGATCATATTAAAGGAAACACTAGCAAAAGACATGCATGCTGTATTGTATAAAAACCTATCCTAATCCTTTCATATTATGGACAATTCTATACTCAGAGCCTTAAATGCCTCAGTGTGTGAAGTGGTATTCCCACAGTATAAAGCCTGTTTAGTTACCAAAATACCTCAAGCCACCTTCCTCCCATCACTGATAACTGGTATTCTGCAAGGGTCTATTCACAGCCTTTATTAGGAGCATGAGCAAGTACAAACCATCAGGTATGCAAATGCAGTGGATTGCACTTTTCTATGTTTTAAATTAGATATTTTGGCTACTCAATTAAAATTACAGCTTGCCACCAGTAATGTCCAGTATTGGTTTTCTAAGTTTGGATGATTTATGAATCCAGTCAGTGTTATCTGTTACAGATTGACCTAAATGTTCACAAATCTCTGAAGTGCATCTAGCATATTCAAGGAGAACTCAAATAGCACATATTTATTTCAGTAAGCTTTCTTTTAGCAAGTATTGTTGCATGATTACTACAATAACCAATCAACTACTAATGAACACTTCAGAGTAGGGGTATTACCAGTCTCCTAATTGCACTCTTGCTATTTCGTCTGTGATCTTGACAGTAACAGCATATACCAGAAAAGCACTGTTTGAATAAATGTCTTGATAAAGGACACACCATTCTGCTAACCTTACATCACTAGGATAGCATAAATCGCAAACCACAATAAATGCATATCAGCTGATAAAGACTCTTAAAACACTATGTAACTCTGCCTGCCCATTTCTGGTATGCCCGGCTAACTAAAACAGCAAAACTAAATTAATATGCTCTTCAGTGGGATGTATTCAAATTGCACCAAGAATGCCAGTTATTAAAATGCATTTGAAACAATAACTTTTTAGACGTTAAGTTAAAAATAGCTCAACATATCCTTTGCAAAGTGGACTACACTAAAGGAAAACATATACATAGAATTTTGTGTCTCTGACTGGATCTTAAGCCAGAATATAATTAATTTTGATTTGGGTTTCTGAAAAAATCTGACAATCAAAAACCTCCCATTGTGTTATAAGTTCAGTGAATACTACAACTCATTAAGAACTAGTGTATATCTTTATGTATATTTATGCTACAATTCTTCTTCATCCATACTTACTCTTGTAAGATATGATTCATGATCATTTATTTCACTATACAACACAGACTGTGGTATGTAAATCAGATCCACCATAGTGCTGACTGTCTGTACGTTAGAAGTACCTATCCATACCTTTTCCCCATCTGTGCTACAGGCTGCCCTTATATATCAAGCAGAGTACTTCCCTAGAAACGTTTAAAACCTGGATGACTGGATGGGTGATCACAAATTCTCACCAGGGATATGTAAAGAAAATCTTCTTAATGGGGAACGTTGTTAGTTTATTATCTGTACTAGGTGATATAGCTGATTTCTTGATTATTCCTTGGCTGTAAGCTTAGTTAAAACCTATGAACCAATTTGTTCAACATGGCGGACACAGCATTCAACATGGTGGACACAGCTACACATTCTGATCAACTCCACAGACAGAAATGCAAACCATGGTTTTCACTGCATAGTATGAGCAAGCAGGACATTTCCTACCATGTAGTTTAGTATTTTATAATGGTTATCTGCAGGCGGTGCAGTATTTACCCTTGACCAAAGTCATATCAAGTGTGCGGTTAAGGGTGCAGTTGCCCTGGGTGCAATTATTAGTGGGTAAGAGTGATATTGTAGAAGAGGGGTCAATCAGTTCCTGGAAATCAATGTGTGATGTAATTGCTCAATCACTGTTATTGAGTGGGACTACTAATAATATTTAATGCAGTTGCAGTTAACATCATAGATGCTTAAATGATTTAATAAACTGGTTGCATGTCGACAACTCTTTCAAGGAACTGGCCTGTGCTAAGGAAAAGTAGAGCTGGAAGACCCGTTTATTGCTTCTGAGTTCTATTTGATTGGGATGCACTAAATGAGAGGTTTGTCCAAGGCATCACTAGCCTCAGCTACATGTTTGCACATGCATGTTGGAGTTAAACCACAAGGTCAAATCCTATTTTTTTAATAAATTTGGTAAATACACCATAACACACTGCTGCTTTATATTACATTAAGTCAGACTTTGTTGTTTTAATTTACTTTTGCTCAGCATGTTGCCATACCTATATTGTGCTGCACTTGTGTACAAAACAGTTTCATTCCAGCAATTAATAGAACAATAGGCATGTTTGTCTTGTGCCTCGTGAAAATTTTCATCACAGAGAGAATCAAAAGATGTTTAATACCCTCCTTAGGCTTGAAATGAAAGGCAGAGAAATACAAATGTTATGTCATCCTTTTTTTTTTTTTAGATATCCTCTGGCTGCCACTGAAAGGAAACAAATCTAAAGAGAAGATATATTTTCAAAGTTATTGCTAAGGGGATAAAAAGTATTCATTCAAAGTCAAACTACAGTAATTATATCACAGTTGCCAGTAATGACTGCTTACTCCTAAAAATGGAGCTCTGTAAATTTTAAGTTTAGGCTGTATATTGTTTACATTTATCTTTAAAAATTAGCATCCTCGGTTTGGCATCTGCATTGTCATCAACCTCCATTTTCCTGTTTTGTAACTGCGTCAGGGTGTCACATCAAGACTGACCATTACCTAGAGTGAGTGTTCACACCACTGGGTGGCTAGCACCCTCTGTTATTAAAATTTAATATAAATGACAACTCAACTCTTTGCAAAAAGGGAAGACTTTTATATAAGATTGTGATTTACACACTGTTTAATATTTTTATGCATTTCAGTAGTTTTGTACACTAGTTTTCAAGAGTTTTGGTAGCTGATTGCTTCTGTACAAGTGATAATCATGGAATACAGCTTTGAACAAGTTTATTTTCACATTTCCAGCATGTTAGTGGATTATAAGTCCTGCTCTTTTACTTGTTCATTAATTGTTTAACGATTAAGGAGAGATTGCAGATCATTTTTTGCACTCAGATTTCATAATGCCACCTTTAACGTGGTTTATACTGAATTGCACTAGTTCCACAAATATCATGCCTGTACAAAAGTACAATTTGTCCTCAGTTACACTGACCTTATTTCTGCTTGAAAAAAAAACATAAATCACTCTAGACTGATATGGATAGATAGACTGATATGGGTGGGGAAGCAACATCTCTGGGATAATGTGCATTGTAATGAATTTGTGTTCCTGACTGACTGGTATTTTTACTGTGTTAGTAATTACTTGCAAAGAAAAAAAATAACCTGAAGAATAAACATCAGCACAAAAAACTATGCAGAATGATCGCATATTAATGCTGACTTTGCATGAGTTAATACGATATTAATACAGAAGGCACTGACATTTTCTATTTGCTGTCAGTTTATTTTGCAGATACTGCATTAGTCACATGGCACCTGTCTGGAATAAAGACATTTGTATACTATCATGGATTTATTCCAAAAAGTGTGAAAAGCTTGGGTATGTTTATAGCATTAATTCTAATACTCTTTTATAAAGGATTTGAATTTAAATGCTAAACCTTTAATAAATTCATTGTGTTATTAATTCTTATAAGTGCTGTGATGAAAGGAGATACTGCCAGTACAGCTAGCTGGAATTTTGTAAATAATTATACATCATTGGTGAATATTGAAATGATTTATAAGATGCTTGTGTTACAAATGTATTAGAACTGCATGTCATGTGTATGTCAAACTGCTATGTGCAGATGTTTGTGTTGAAAAGGTATTTTGTAAAGTGTTTGTGCTTAAAATGTATCTACAATGTGCCCTACTAGAAGAGAACAGAAATGTACATGCACTACATGTACATGTGTGTGTACCCATCATCATCTCAGTGAACATCCCCCACTGTTGCCAATTTTGTAAAGTGCTTGTGCTTAAAATGTATCTACAATGTGCCCTACTAGAAGAGAACAGAAATGTACATGCACTATTGTAACTGTTTAAATGTATATGTCAACAGAGGAAACTGGAGGGTTAACTGCAGTACAGCAAACTTTAGAAAAATAGCTGAAATTAAATTACTTTATAGGACACAATAAAGAGGCTAACTCTCATGTTTTCAATGCAGCTAGAGACACAAGGTACTAGGAAGCTTTCTGTATTGTCTTTAGGGTGAACTGATTACTAGTCTTGAAATGTGGAGAATGCAATTGTTTTATGACTTCCAGCATCTGCCAAAGATGCGAGGAAAAGCCCTTGTCTGTATATTTTTACAGGTAGCTGCTAAATGCTGCCAGCTTCTAGCAGTAGAGGTTTTGACTTGAAAGCTAGACGTCAGATCACAAGAAGTGATGTCATCCTATAAGCTATCCCAGCAGTAATATTTGAGATATTATTTTGAGAAGTCTCTTAGTGAGCAATCTGCATTCTGTCTTGGACCTGAAAACAACAATAAGAACCAGTCACCACACCTTCCTTGTTCTAATAGAATGTTATTAGGGAATAGTATAAAGCACCTTCCACATGTAAATTCTGGCCCTTAACTTTAACCTTAAAACAATGGGTCAGAAACCTTCATCCAGATTCACTGGAGCCAACTTGTAAAACATCAAAGAGATTCATAAGATGTTTTCAACTTTAAAAGACACATTTGAAATGCTTAGCTTGGTTTTCCTTACAGCAGATGGCAATGTTGCAACAATCTTGAAGTTCACATTTTACAGTGGTTTTTTTTCATTTAAAAACACAAGCCTGTATTTTACATTTATTTATACAATCGATAGAATTATGTATAAAATTCTATTTGACTAGGCTGGCAGCCTTCACCCATCTTCCTCCAATCTTCACATCTCTCCCCCTGGGAAACTCAAGCAAGTTTTTCAAGTGCCCCTTGAGAAACATCGCTTGAGAGTGTCAGGTCTATCTGGGTGTACCTCACTCCATTCTCTGTCTTGAGAGTCCATCTGCATTGGCATTGCTACTCCCACTACAGTGCTGTTCTACCGCTGAAGAAATCTGGCTAAGTACAGCCCCCACCCCATAGTTTGAAGCATCCACCCGCACAACAAATTATTTGCTATAGTCTGGACTGGCTAACACAGGGAGTCCTCCCAAAGCTTCCTTAAGCTTCTGAAATGCCTGCTCACATGCTGAGGTCCACACTACCTTATCTGGCCTGTTCTTCATTATCAGGTCTGTGAGGGGAGCAGGTATGGTACTATAATTGGGAACAAATTTTCTGTAATACCCTGCTGTCCCTAAGAATGCCCTCACCTGCTTTTTGGTAACAGGTGCAGGCCATGCCTGAATGTCTTCCACTTTGGCAGGTTCTGGCCTTATCTTACCACTCCCCACTCTATGTCCTAGGTAGGAGACCTCTGCCATACCCACCTGACATTTGCTTAGCTTAATGGTCAACCCTGCCCTCTGTAGTCTGCCCAGCGCCTCGCTGACATGCTGAAGGTGCTCTTGCCAGGAATGGCTGTAGATAGCAATATCATCCATGTAAGCAAGGGCAAACCCTCCTGCTCCTGCTAAGATATGATTTACAAGCCTCTGGAAAGTCGCTGGGGCATTCTTCATCCCAAAGGGCATCTTTGTGAAGTCATACAAGCCAAAATGAGTCACAAAGGCTGACTTCTCTCTAACACTGGGAGGGCACCTGCCAGTAACCCTTGGTAAGATCAATGGTTGTAAGATACTTAGCCCCACCCAGCTGCTCTAGGGCCTCATCTGTCCTAGGCATGGGGTAATCATCTGCCTCTGTTTGAGTTTTTAATTTCCTGTAATCCACACAGAACCTGGCGCTGCCATCCTTATTTGGCACCAGTATCACTGGGGAGGCCCAGGGACTGTTGGATTCCTTAATCACTCCTAGTTCCAACATCTCCTGTACCTCTTTCCTCAGAGTCTGTTTGACTCTCAGGCACCCTATAAGGGGCCTGCCTGATAGGTCTTTGGGGTCCTGTATCCACCTGGTGCTGCACCAGGTGGGTGCTCTCTGGTTTCCTGGTGAACATGCCCCCAAACCCCTGCAACACTGCTCAGATTTCTTGATCCTGGGTAGGAGATAGCTGCTGGGACATTAGACCCCTTCCACTGAGGTGTCAGCCCGAGCCTCACTGAGGAGATCAGTCACAAGATCTCTCTCAGACTCCTCCTGCAATCCACTGCAAATGCTCAGCACAAGGGCCTCTCTATCATGGTAAGGTTTCATCATGTTAACATGGTACAATTTGTGCCCCTGCCTTCTGCCTAGCAGTTCCACCATGTAGTTAACATCACTTACCTTTCGTACCACCTTGTAGGGTCCCTCCCAAGCTGCTTGCAACTTGTTGTGTCTGACAGGAATGAGAACCATCACCTGTTGCCCTACAGCATACTATCTAGCTTGAGCATTCCTGTCATACCACACCTTTTTTGTTGTTGGGCTTCTGCCAGGTTCTCCTGGGCCTGGCCCATGATTTCCCTGAGCCTTGTCCTGAGGTTCAGGACATATGCCACAACAGACTCCTTGTGAGTGAGACTCACACTCAGCTTCCCACTCATCTCGAATTAAATCTAGAGGTCCCCTCACCCTATGCCCATACAGCAACTCAAAGGGTGAAAAATCTGTGGATTCCTGGGGAACCTCTCTGTAAGCAAACAAACAGATGGGGCAAATATTTGTCCCACTCCCTCTTAAACTGATCTGCAAATTCTGTAGCATGGACTTGATTTGTAGAGTTTAACCTCTCAACAAGACCATTAGTCTGGGGGTGGTAGGGGGTGGTCTTCATGTGCTTCACCTCACAGGACTTCCACAGACAAGCCAGCAAGTCTGACATAAAATTGGCACCTCTGTCAGACAGTATTTCTTTTGGGATACCTACCCTGCTGAAAATCTCTAGCAAAGCATTTGCCACTTTCTCGGCCTCAATGGAGGACAAAGCCACTGCCTCAGGGTATTGTGTATCATAATCTACAATCACTAGGATATACTTTTTCCCTGTGGAACTTGGGGTACTCAGAGGACGCACAATATCCATAGCTACCCTCTGAAATGGCTCCTCAATCACAGGCAAAGGCATCAAAGGAGCTCTCACCTTGTCTCCTGCCTTGCCTACATTTTGGCACTGCTCACAGGTCCTGCAGTACCCTGTTACATCTCTGGACATTCCAGGCCAATAGAAGTTTTGCGTAATATGCCTCTTTGTATGTTTTATGCCCATATGACCTGCAAAGTGAATATCATGGGCTATGGCTAGAAGCACCAGAGAGTAAGCTCTAGGCACTACCACTTGCTGTACTGTCTCACCTTCTAGCCCTCCCTCAGGGGTCCACTCTCTGTATAGTAACCTTTTGTCCAAGTATACAGATCACCCCTTTCCTTGAGAATCAGGTGCCTCCCTAGCTACCTGCCTCAGGCCTTGCAATGTAGGGTCTGAGAGCTGAGCCTGTATCAAGTCTCTCCTTGTAATCCTTCCCAGCTCCCCTTCCACAGGAAGTCTGGCACCCTCTGACAGTGGTGCCTCACTGTCAGCCTGGGTACTACTACTCACCTCTACCTTTGCAGTTACCCTGTCCAAGGGAACATCAGTATCCACAAGCAGCTGTGGCTTACATTCAGTCTCACTGCTACAGCGTAGCTCACTTTCTGAAGTAACCACCTCAGCAGTCCTGGCTGCAAGTATACAGTCTGTCTGGGTCTCCCCCAGGCTACCAGACCCACGTGCTTGTCTCTTACCCTCACTGCACTTAACTGCATAAATACATAGTACTGTCTCATCCAAATCCTTCCCTCTCAGGACATCTGCAGGATGGCAGTTCCATACCTCTGTTGTCTCAAGACAATCCACTGTTGGCATTTTGTCTTTCCCACTTATTGGCTTCCTCACCTTTGGTTCCCCACCTTGCCTCCGTGGACATCTGTATGCCACATGGCCCCACTGGTTGCATTCAAAACATTTAACCCTAGCTCTGCGATGTGTACCTAGACTAGTGGCTTCCCCTGCTACTGGCGGATTCTGTTGGGGCAGTCTGTGCTGCCCACCATGGGTTCCTTTAGTCCCATGAGCAGTACTGGGGGTCCCTTTCCTGTACCGGGCTGCTGTGCTTGCTAGGTATAGGTATCCCTTCTTCCCCAACAACTCTGAAGTAGCACATTGTCTATCAGCTAACCAGATCCTCATTTTCTCAGGCAAAGTGCTAAGGGCTTGTTCCCTTACCAAAAGGTCTGCCAGCCCTTCAAAAGTATTGACCTGACATCCACTACCCATTCAAACATTCCAAGTGTCTTTTTACAGCAGTATAATCAAAACAGTCAGTGTCATGCAGATTTGCTAAAGAAGTTACAGCTTTACCATGGAGTAAGGGGGTCAGGAGCTGTACCCAGAGTCCTTGGTCAACTTCATACTGTTTACATACCCAATCAAACATATGAATAAAGCTATCAAAATGATCCCCCTCTTTAAACTGTGGAAGAAATTTACTGACCTTTTGTGCTATTGGGGTCTGGTTACTCGCTTCCCTATTACCTCCATAACTCTGGCAAAGAGTCAGCATTTCCCTCTCATGCCTCCTCTGCCATTCATTTTCCTCAGCTTGTAGACTCCTCAGTTTCTCAGCTGCTTCTAGTTCCATACGCTTGGCCTCAAACTCTCTTTAGCTCCAGCTGGATTTTTAAGTCCACTGCAGAAAGGTTGAGCTGTCCATTCTCCGAGGATATTGTATCTCCACTGTCATTCTGAATGTCCTCCAGGCTGCTGTTTTCTGATGCAGCTGTAACCAAGGCTGCAGTCAGGTCTGCCTTAGTTAGGTTTTCATGCACCAGTCCCCTGGCCTGGCACATCTCCACCAGCAGGCTCCTTCTCAGCTTTCCATACTCCTCTGCTGACATGCTGCCTGCTCACCCTGACTAACACTAAGCTAACAAAAGAAATAAAACAATTGTGATCTGAACTCTGAGTATACACTGCGTAGTTGTTTTAGAGTACAAAATACTTTTAGAGTTTAGAGATCACTGTACATAAGCTACAGGAATTTGCTCTACCCACACCACTACAAGCCAATTAGTGTTTGACAACTAATCAATATGTGATGTGGATCTCACCACAGAAAACCAATATGTGATAGGATATCCAAACCACTGCCACCAATATGTGATATGATATCCCAACCACTGCCATCAATATGTGATGACTGTGCCCTGGCCCAGCAATCAAGGAGCCTCAGTCCTCAACGCTAACACCAGGGAGGTCATCTCCTAGAAGAGGAAAGGATAACTAATACACACAGTAAAGTACAATTTCCCTTAAGTGCACATAGAGATCACAGTCAGTCTGGGGCTGGTTGCTCCCTTGCTCTCCAGGTTCCCAGTAAGACTCCCCACTGGCACAGCTATAGGGTCCAGATCTCAGCCTAGCTGGCAAGCTAACCTCCAGTACCCTCTCTGTCCAACCAGTGCTTTGTGTCCCTGCCCAGGTAGCTGACACACACCCACACTTTGAGATAAGTATTTATACAACTTCACAGACACTCCTGGGACAGGCTGACATGGCTTGTCCAGCTGTGCCCCTTTACCCAGACTATACGGTAGTAATTACTGCCACCACCAGCTTAATATAACTATCAGCTATCCAAAGGTCCTTGAAAGGGTACAATATTATTATCCAATTGGTAATGTGACTATTCAGTCTAAGGCTTATTAGAGTAGCCTATTACGATAACCTCTATAAAAATGCAATGTACTCCTTGGATCAATTGGAATGTAACAGGGTTAATTAATTGATTAAATAATGTGTGTAGAGCTGATGGATCTTAATGCACTGAGGAAGGCATTTTGTTCTGCCAAAACTGGTATGCCTATTTGTGTTTTATTTTATCTACATCAATAAATGTAGCCTTTTACTCCTAATTGGTGCTGGACCCTTTTTTGCTTTCCTGATATGTTTTCCACCAAACCTACTGTTGGGGCATGTGTCCTGTTGTTTTACAAATGCTGAAATGCATTACAATTAATGTGCCCTACACAAACATTATCATTGGTGGCCTGTTGCTGTCAATGTAACCTGCATGCCGGTGTAATGCCCACTGTGGTTCCATACATGCATGAGTTCTGTTTGCTATGCAAATATTTCAAATGTGTTGTTTTGAGTTAATGGGAATACTCATGCATGCTGTTATAACTAATCCTAGAATTTGTTTACCATTACTAACTAATATCTGTTCTAAAACTGCAGCACAATAGCACATCAGGGAAGGCCGATCCCAGTGGATCTGCCTCTCCCTCCTCATCTGGCCGTTGCACTGGGCCCCAGCATATCTGGGACACACCCCGGGACCTCCTCATCTGCTGGTCTTGCACCACCTTTGGATGGAACTACCTCAGGAAATGGGGCTCGTCCCCTCTGGCCACGGGCGTGGACAGGATTCTGTCACCTGAAGCCAGGTCTGAGGTCTGGTGCGTAGCGAGCTCTGCAAGGAATTGGGAGATTTGCTATGCCAGCTTGAGGGCCACGTGGTGCAATTAGAGGATCAGCCTGCCCCTCCTGCTCAGCCCCCAGCACAGCCACCTTTGGAGCTGTGAAGGTGCAGTGGTGACTGCCCATGGGTGAGGACCTCAGTCCCACTGTATCCATTTGTGGGCTCATGGGCTTCCGATTACCAAATACCCCTCCCCATCCAAGGTGTTTACCCCCCACATGTGTCATAGACTGCCCCTGTATGCAGTCTTGTCTGTCTTGTCTGTCTTCCTACCCAACCTACCTTCCCAAATATACCTCCTAA
>NC_056744.1:660452198-660609698 GCF_019279795.1 Protopterus annectens
CTACAGCCTTAGGACCCTGGGAGATAGTCTCGGGATCTGCAAAAGGGGCCTTATACAAATGGTAATGCGTGTCCGGGACCCTGTAGTACCTATCGGGCTTAGCAGGGGCTGGAGGTAGTGAATCAGGAGCAGTACAAGCATCATTAAATGCATCATCTACAACAGAGAGAACTGGAGGTATGGCTAAAGGCCTATGTTGTGGTAAATGCAGAAAAGTTCTAAGCCTTTTTCTAGAGTCTGAAAAATCCTGGCCCTGCCACTGAAATTGTTCCCTCATAGCATGCAAGGTTTCCCCAAAGGAAAATTCCTCAGGCGGAGAGGCAGAAGGAATGGACTCTTCAGCATCAGAGTCTTCATAAGGGGAGAAGGAAGCCTCTGGAGGGTTTGTGTTATTTGAATCATCAGAGGAATCATCTGTAGAAACTGGCTCAGGGGGCTCTGCTCTAGGCCTCTTCTCTGGAGGTGGGAGAGAGGCCCTGCTGGGTGAGGTTGGGATCCCCGGATTAAAGAAATGAGATCCTCTGCTAGACTAAGCATTTGTGAACTAGAGCTAGGCCTGTGAGAGGGGGTCTTAGCAGGCACAGATTTAGTAGTTTTAGCTGCTTTAGCCCTGGCAAAGGCCTTAATGGACATGGATGCAGGTGGCCTAGCAGCTCCACGTGCAGGGGTAGAGATATCCAAGGGGATAGTGTCAGATAATTCCTGAGAAACTGCAAGAGCAGGAGGGATTTCAGAAGCCGATTCCACCAGGTTGGAAGAGGCCTCGGTAGGAGGTAAGTTTTCGGCTGAAGGAAGAACCGCTTGCTCGGTTTCAGCCGAAACCGAGACACTCGCGGTTGGCTTAACCGCGGTGTCGGTCCTTTTCCTTGCGCTTTTTAGATATTTGCGTATTCGGAGGATCCGACGGCATAATGTAAGCAAAATCGGAGCCGAAAGACTCCTCAGCAAATTCCGACCGACGTCTAAGCGTCCGTCAGTTAAAAGAAGCACAGGCTAGACAAGCTGCTACGTCGTGGTCTGGGCCTAAACAAGGCAAGCAGTAAGAGTGGAAATCTTTATGAGGTATTTGTTTCCCACAAGTTAAACAGTTATTCACTTTTTCTGACATCGGCTGAGGCAAGAAAGAGTCCCCAACGGGGTACTTAGCTTTTTAGAAGTCTTCGGTAGTAGAAGAAGTATTCGGTAGTAGTAATCTCTGGTTCTGACCGACCGGCACTTGCGAACAGCTTCTGCTTCGGGCGCCATGCGGCAAGAAAGACTGAGGAAAATGGCGTCGGCTGATGCCTTTTATACCCGAATAACTGCAGCTATGACGTCGGGTGAAGTGCGACACCAGCCGAGGCCAGACCCAGACTTTGGAATCCGGCCGACCGAAGGGCTGCCTGACGACAGGACAACCCATTTGTAAGGACTGCAGATGCATCCTTGAAGGACATCAAAGATGATTCAGATAATTGAGTGTATCATTCCCAACTAACTTACTGACTTCTGTGTCTGAAGTATTTCTCCTAATTATCCTAAAACCCTGTACATTTCCTACAAGTTATAAACGTCTCTTTAACCTTGGTTCCCAAGCCTCATACCATCTAAACAAGATCTGTTTGTACTCAATGTACTGCACATTCTGTTAGCACATTTTATCTTTATTAGTATTTTTGACTGAAGGTTATTTTTCTGCCCTCATTTGTATCCTTCACTGAAACATAGTTTTCTATTGAAACTGCATGTAAAATGTAAAATATAAAATGAAGATATACGCCTGCTTAATATGGCTGCAGTTCCAGGCCTGTGCAAAGAGAATACTATATTTATGTGTAACAAATGACATTTAAGTGAAACTTGATTTTACAATCAGCCATGGGATTGAATCACATCTGAGTGGGTTCCCATCTGTGCCAATCAGGCAGGGTAAACATTCCCAACCACTTTGTCTACTCTCCAAAGTCTTTTGTTATGTGTCACTCCTCACACTCTAATAGTCCATTCATCCGACCCACCATTTGTCCACCCTCTGTCATTTTTTCTCTTTCTGCTCCCACCCCCATGTCACTACCTTCCTTCTCACTCTTTGAATAAATGATATGTTTGTCTGCCCCTGCTTCCTTCCTCCCTCTCTCTACTCACTTTCTTTCCACCACTTTATTCTTGCTGTCTTCGCCCACCACCTTTCTTAACAATGGAATATGGGCACCTGTCCCACAAGAAGTATGTGCCTTCACACATCCCTGTTGCCTATCATGCATTTATGTTACTTTTCTGTGTGTTTTTCTGCTTTCACTTCCACATTTCTGATTACACTATGTCCCTATTTATATAATGAAATGGCTTGGCACTTCACTGTGCTGGCCTTGTATGGGATGCTGTCATTGCCCCTGCTACAGTTATGCAACATTTTGCTGTATGTGTGAACATGCATAGCATGTGGCATGTTGCCTCCTTGATGTTTTCCCTTTGGTCAGTTGACTGTCCCTTGCACAGCCACAGCGGTAGTGCATTTACCCCTGTTATTGCAGATGTTACATTTTAATATGCAACCTTGTTCCCAGCTTAATAGTGCTATGTCCGAACTCTTGTATACCAAATCATTTTTGAACTGCATTGCATTATATCACCTGCACTACCTAGCACACGGTGTTGGTTATATAGGTTCATAGGTTCATAGGGTGGTACTAGGCTATTGACCCTAGGGCCTATACAAGCCTAGCCAAACAATTCCCCAGATATTTATTCCCACAATATTTAATTCCCTGGACCCCTGTCTAGCAGGGTGACTGACGGGATCCCCGGGGTGAATTTCCTATCTCCCATCCAATCGTCAAGGTTCCTTTTGAAGAGGGCCAAGGAGGTGCTCTGCTTGACATGTATGGGCAGTCTGTTCCAGAGTATGGGGAGTCTCTGGGTCAGGAACCTATCCCTCCAGCATGTTTTGTTCATTGTGATGACAAGGTTTAGATCCCTGGAGCATGTGGCTCTGAGGGATTGGGATTTCTTTAAGTGGAGCATGCCCAACATCTCAGGGTTTTACATGGTCTTGTATGTTAAGCAGAGATTGCCTCTGAGTAGATGATATGCCACAGAGTATAGCTGGAGTTTTTTTAGACGGTCAGCATAGGGCATCTGTTTAAGCTTGTGATTCTTTTAGTGAGGTATTTATGCGGCCTTTCCAGCTGTTGCAGATGTCTTATGAGGTACATATGAAATGGGGCGTTGTACTCTATAATGGGTCTAATGAGGGATGAGTACAGTGGGACAATGACCTCCTTTTTTCTGGATGAAAAGCCCTTAGTGATGAGGTGTGCCACATAGAAGGATTTCCTGACTGTTGTAGCGATGTGGTTATCGAAGGTGAGACCACTGGCCACCTGTGTCCCTAAGTTCCTCATCACACGTTCGGTGTTTAGTGTACTGCCACCTATGTGGTAATTCATGGGTACATGGTTTTTCCCAAAGGGGATAACTATACATTTCTTGGCATTAAGCTTGAGCCCATGGCTCTGGCACCAAGCATCTGTTTCTGTAAGGTCCTTTTGTAGACTATCCAGATCATTTGGGGATTCTATAATGACTCCCAGTTTGCAGTCATCTGCGAACTTTATTAGCCAGAGTCCCTTAGTGTTGGCTTTCAGAGAAGTAGATGTCAAACAAGAGCAGTCCCAGGACTGAACCATGAGGTACTCCACTTGTCACTTGTCTGGAGCTGGATTTGGAGACAGCTACTTTTACAGTCTGGGTTCTGTCAGTACGCCAGTTGGCAACTCATCGAGTGACATAGGGATTTATGCCCAGCTTAGTAAGTTTATCTATGATTCCAGAGTGAGAGATGGTGTATCAGGCCTTGGTGAGGTCCAGATAGGCTGTGTGGACCGCCTTACCCTTGTCCACAGCCCTGGAGACTGATTTGAAGAAGTCATTAAGGTTCAGGAGATAAGATCGGCCCTTCATGAACCCAAACTGGGTGGGGTCCAGTATTTGAAGGTTGCCAATGTCTTTGTTTATAAGTTCCATGATAATGCATTCCATGCCCTTGCAGATCAGGCACATCAGACTGATGGGACGGTAGTTCCCAGGATCCAAGGTAGATCCCCCCTTGTGGAGTGGGATAACTGTAGCTGTGCACCACTAAGTGGGCACGAAGCCTGAGGTGAGGCTATGATTAAACATTACATTTAGGTGAGGTGCCAGTTCATTTTGTAGTTCATGTAGTACACAGCCCGGGATGTCATCTGGTCCCATAGATGCTGTATTCTTAGCTTTGGAGAGTGCGGTTTCTACCTGTGTGGCCATGATTACCGGAATTTGGCAATCTTTTGGTATTGAGATGGGCCCTTTAGGGGGTAAGAGAGGGGTGAAGTTGGCACTAAATCGATCAGCCAGGATATTGGCAATATCCTTGGAATCAGTGTATTTAATGCCATTCTTTTGTAGCTCAGAGCAGATCTGAGCATTGCCATTTAGATTCTTGACATAACTATAGAATGCCTTGCGGTTGTCTTTGGAATCTTTGGCAATTTTATTTTCGTAACTAGCTTTGGAGGATTGTATGAGAGAGCTCAGCTTCTTACTGAGGCTGGTAAGGGAGTTTTTTACATCCTGGGATTTTCCACTTTTCTACAACAGTTTCTTACTTCTGTTGTATAGTTTGTTTATGGCAGGGGACTACCAGATTGGTTTTCTTTTTTTGGAGGAGAGAGTCTTGGTTCTAATTGGGATGGCACGATTAATGCATGAGTGGATGTGCTCGTACAGTACCTTAGTGTAGGATTCAGCAGTTGAACTTTTAGCTCCCGTCTGAATGGCTGCCATGAAGTTTGTCACTTCTGACTTAAGTAGCATGAAGCTGGCTTTGGAGAAGTTTTTTACAGAGGTTTCCTTACTGGGGAGTGGGGGTGGGATGTGGATGTCAAGGGTGATTTGCTTAAGGTCAGACCTGACCAATGAGGGGGTGACCACTGGTGTGGAGCATCTATCTCCCATGTTGGTAATGACCAGGTCCAGGATACTGGAGCCCCTGGTGGGACAATGGATTAGTTGATGCAGGGCATTGGAATTTATGAATTCCAAGAACCGTTGGGAAAAGGTGTACTTACCGAGTAGTTTTCCCAGTTAATGGCAGGGTAGTTGAAATCACCCAGTATTAGGGTGTTTAGTCATATCTTAATATTTTCCAGTATGTTTAGAAAGGTGTAGTGAGAATCTTGAGACATGGTGGGGGATCTGTAGCAAGCTACACTTTGGATTGCAGTCTTACCTAGTGTTAGTTGCACATGGAGAATTTCAGATGCATTATGATGGGCAACTAGCCTGGGGATGTGAATATCCTTGGTGAATATGGGCACACCTCCACCTTTAGTGTTTCGGTCTTGGTTTGGTGGCTGAAAAGTGTGGTAAGAGTTGTAGCCTGGTATTGCAGGGGTGCTCTCTGGAGTCTTGAACCAGGTCTCAGTTACTGCACAGATATCGATGTTCTCCATTTTTAGGAGTGCCTCGAGAGTGCATTTTGAGGTTTAGACTTCTAGCATTGAGTAGCATTACCTTCAGATTTTGCATGCTTTTATCTGTTACCATGGTGGTTTTGTCTTTTGAACCTTGGCTAAATAAGGCACTATAGGAGTCACAAGAGCTTTAGCCAGTAACCTGAATCGCAGGGGTGACAGGTGCAGACCATCTCTGGCAAAGCATCGTGGTTTGTCTATCATGTCATCCCAGGCAGACAGATACTGGATCCCCTTTGAATGACACCAGAAGTTTAGCCAATTGGTGAAGTCAATCATTTTGTCCTTTTACTGTGGTATCATTCTGGGTGAAGGCAGGATGCTACTCAGGGCTAGGGTCATACCTGCCTGGGCGACATGATCCGAGAGCTCTTCCATGTCTGTTTTTATGTAGTCCAGGGAGGTACGTCTCAAGTCATTCACTCCAACATGGACAATGACAGAGTCGTATTTGTACTTGTTCTGGAGTGACTTGAGTGCATGTGTTATGTGGCAGATCCTGGCACCCAACAGGCAGCTGACTGTAATTTTCTCCTTGCTCAGCCTGGTGAGTGGGACATCAGTGTGCCTGACTATAGGGTGGGAGAATGGCATAATGGTTAAGGTGTTTACCTGGCAAACACAAGGTGCAGGGTTTGATTCTCACATGGGGTAATTGGCTAGGCTTAAAATGGCCCACAAGGGGCAATTAGCCTAGTACTAACATATGAAACTATGAACCTATAGAGTCACCTATGACTAAAGTGTTGGGTACGTTGTCTTGCCTTAGGGGCTGTTGTTGGGTGGCACACTGGTGTTGTGAACTATGTGTCACTTTAGTTGTGACTTGTGTTTGTTTGATCTTCAGCTTCGGAGGTCCTTGTTGCTTGGGCAGGTTAATGTTAATGGCGTCCACATATGTGGGTTTAGTGTTGCTATGTGTGGGTGTTGATGGTGTGGGTTTTGAAGGGCTATGTGCTGCTTGAGGTGTAGTGCAGGGAATAACCTTCTCCTCTTGACTGTCTAGCACAATCTTGGCTGGAGAGAGCTTTGCTTCCAGTTTGGCTATGTAAGTGCATCTCTCACAGGTTGTAGTGTTGGGTGGTAGGAGGAGAGGGTTGACTGTGTACATGAGGCAGTTGCTGCATTGCCCCAGATTCACCAGGTGGACAGGAGAAATCGCCGGAAGCTGACCCATGGACATGGCTGTTTAGGTGCTTTTTTTGTAAAGTACAAGAGCTGTTTTCCCTTACCTTTGCAAGTTACTTTGCAATTATAGGCTGTTTAGTGCCTACAATTAATTTCTCCTTATTAACAAGGAGAGTTGAGTGCTTGTATCAGTTTACGGCTTCCTAGTGCTTTCCAGCAGGTTCTAGAGCAAGTGCTAGTCACAAGGGTTCAGATTTTAGTGCTATTACTGAGACACCAGCTAGTTCTAAGGGAAAATTTGAACAGCAGACTTTCTGGCACCTGGATTAGTTTAACTATAGCCCCATGGTGCTGCACATTGCGAAAAATGTGCAAACACACACATTTTTAAGCCAGAAAGTTGAAAGGGATAGAAATCAGCCCAAAATGGCTAATAAAATTACAATGAATCTTTTTGAATACGAAGTGTGATTTATGAAAATGATTATGAAACATTGCTTATGAATAAAATCATGAAACAGCACAATGCACCTTAACAGAAGGGCTCCCAAAAGGATTAACCTGAAAATCATATACCAAACTTCTACACAGTTACAACCCTATACAGCATTTAGGTAAAATGAAGCTGATATAGCATGAAAAGGAGCATTTTAACATTATATTTAACAAATGTCAAAACATTTCAAGCTCATATTTTCAGCATATTATCTACAGGCAATTCCCACGTCAACTATAAAATTAATTTGTTCAACTCAGATCCAAAACATGACTTACAAATGTTATTGTGAAACAACATGCATAACTGGAACTGTAAAATAGCACACAACAGTTTAAATGACCACAATGAAAATTTTACAATAAAATTGTCCATAGTTAAAAATTCATAACATTAAACTTGGTGTAAATATGTTGTAAATATGGTATAAATAGTTGTACATCCCAATCCCTCAGAGCCACATGCTCCAGGGATCTAAACCTTGTCATCACAATTAACAAAACATGCTGGAGGGATAGGTTCCTGACCCAGAGACTCGCCAGACTCTGGAATAGACTGCCCATACATGTCAAGCAGAGCACCTCTTTGGCCCTCTTCAAAAGGAACCTTGATGATTGGATGGGAGAAAGGAAATTCACCCCGGGGACCACGTCAGTCACCCTGCTAGACAGGGGTCCAGGGAAGTAAATAGTGTGGGAAGAAATAGCCAGGGAATTATTATGGCTAGGCTTGTATAGGCCCAAGGAGAGGACTGATAGCCTAGTACCAATCTATGAACCTATGAATAAACAATCAGCTAAAATGGGTAAAATGGTTCAAGGAACAATTGTATATTAAACTTTACTACAAAATGTATAATTACCATACACTATCAACAAAACGTGAAGTTTACTGATTTTATATATATATATATATATATATATATATATATATATATATATATATATATATATATATATATATATTACATATGTCTTTATAGGTATAGTACTAAACAGTGAATACACGAATTGTCGACATGCAAAATGTTGATGTAAAACTGTTGAAAATGCCGACTTTGACATGCCACTTGGCATGTGCCAAGAAACAGCCTTGGAGAATGCAAAATTTAATATGAAAAAAATAAATAAAAGCATACATTTTTGCAGGGGACAAGCCCTCCTTCACCCCTCCATTGTGGGTGTGTGTTTGTGCACTCCTTGCTAATTAGGTATACGAATTCTGAGATCATGCAAAGACAAGGTAAGGTATATTCCCTAGCTGTGGGAATTGTGCAGTCCTGGGCACCTGTGAATGAGCTACTTAGTCAGTCATAAACAGTTGACTAAACAGCTGTTGACCAAACACACACTTGACCAAAAACAGAGTTCCTGCACATAGAGCAACTGCATGGCACTAGAATAAACTGTGTAACAAAAACGAACAGAGCCAGCAGACATTGATTTTATGCACAGACCGGTTTAGGTGGAAAAAACACAACCTTCATCAGTGTATTCAGACATAAATGTGAACAGCTTATATAATATCAACTATCAAACGTAGATAAACAAAAGGAGCACTCCACGGCTGGCACAGCAAAGAATAATTTATTAAGTAAATAGAATTGGTTAGCGCTTTCACGTTCCAACAAACGTTTCTTCAGACCTCAAATAACATATACCCATACTGCATTTTTATACAAGATTAAACACTCATTATCCTATTAGCAATTATGATAATTAAATTATTTGAAATGCAAACAATTTCTACTAAATTAATTAAACACCCATTATATTCATTACAAAATAGATTTAAAACCAATAAAATTCATTTCATATGCTATCTAAAAACATGTCATAGAAAAAATATATCTATATATAACTAAAAAAAATATATATATGTTATGTCAGATTTCATTATTAAATGTATGTGCATGTTCATAGGTTCATAGGTTCATAGGTTCATACTAGGCTATCTGCCCGAGGGCATTTACAAGCCTAGCCCATCGTTTTGTGGCTTAGGCCACCCCTTTAGTATGGGGAACTATACCCATTATTTTTCTGTGCCTCTGTCGAGCAGTGACACTGAGGTAATCCGATCTCCCATCCATTGGTCAAGATTTCTCTTGAACAAGGCCAGCGAGGTGCTCTGCGTCACATGTACCGGGATTTTGTTCCACAGCATAGGAGTCTTTGGGTGATGAATCTATCCCTCCAGCACGTCCTATTAATAGCCGTGTCAAGGTTTAAGTCTCCTTGTGGCTCTGATGGATCTAGATTTTTGAGGTGAAGCATATTCATCAAATCTGGGTTTGACATGGCCTTGTATGTTAGGCAAAGGTCACCTCTGAGTAGCGACTGAATAGAGCTGGAGTTCTTTCAGTCGGGCAGCATAGGACAGATTTTTGAGACCCTTTATCCTTTTGGTGAGGAACTTTTGTGGCCTCTCCAGCTGCTGCAAGTGTCGGGTCAGATACATTCCGAATGGGGCATTGTACTCAATCATTGGTCTGATGAGTGATGAGTAAAGAGACTATGACCTCCCTGATCTAGATGAGAATCCTTCATGATAAGGTGGGCAATGTAGAAGGTCTTCCTAACTACTTTAGCTACATGGGTGTCGAATGACAGACTACTATCAACCTGGGTCCCCAGGTCCCTGATAAATTCTTCTGTGCTCAGTGGATTGCCACCTATTTGGTAGCTAGGGGTAACCTTGTTTTGTATGACTATGCATTTTTGGCATTTAACTTGTGGCTCTGGCACCAGTTATCCGTTTCTGTGAGACCCTTCTGAAGGATATCTGTGTCAGATGTGTTTTCTACTATGAGTTTGCAGTCATCTGCAAACTTTGTCAGCCATAACCCTCCTGTGTTTGCTTGAAAAGTAGATGCCAAACAAGAGTGGGCCCAGGACTGAGCCCTGTGGGACACCACTTGTGACAGGCTTTGAGTCTGACATGGCGCCAGCAGCTCTGACCCTGTGGGTTCTGTCACTCAGCCAGTTTGCAACCCATCTTGTGATGTATGGGTTGACAAATGATACCGAATGGGTAGGCTGTATGGACTGCCTTTCCCTCATCAATGGCTTTGGTGACTGTTTAAAAGTCAACCAAGTTTAAAAGGCATGATCTGCCTTTGACAAAGCCAAACTGGGTTGGATCCAAAGTCTGCAAATTCCCTATGTCTTTATTTATGAGGTCCATTATGATCCTCTCCATGGCTTTGCAGATAAGGCTTGTCAAGCTAATGGGCGGTAATTTCCAGGGTCGGTGGAGGCACCGCCTTTGTGAAGTGGTACCACAGTTGCAGTCCAGAGGTAAGACTTTGATTAAACAGCTGTCCTAGCTGTGGGTTTAATTGCTCATTGAGTTCATGGAGCACAGCCGGGGACACCATCAGGTCCCATGGATGCTGTGTTTTTTGCTCTGGAGAGCAGTTCTCACTTGGGCGCTGGTGATGTTTGGGGGGCTGCAATCGTTTGGTATAGATATTTCTCCTTTTGGGGAGGGGAGAAGTTTGCACTGAACCTGTCAGCCAGTATGTTGGCAATGTCTGTAGGATCAGTAATCTTCACATCATTTTGAACTAGCTCTGAGCATATCTGGGAGTTTCCTCCCAGGTTTCTAACATAGCTAAAGAAGGCCTTATGATTGTCTTTTGAGTCTTTAGCTATTTTTCTCTAAAATTTGCTTTGGATGATTTTATGAGAGCTCTTAGTTTTTACTTATAGTGATCAAGGGTGTCTTACCTTTTTTTGCTCTATCTTGTAGTAGCTTCCTCCTTTTGTTATAGAGTTTGTTTATGGCTGGGGTCCACCAGACTGGATGCTTGCCTTTGGTACAAAGAGTCTTTGTTTTGCTTGGGATTGCCTTATCCATGCAGTCCTGCAGGTGCTGGTAGAAGGCATTTGTAAGTGATTCAGCGGCTTGAGTACTGTTTTCCTTAAAGGAGACCACACTAGTCTTTAGAAGTGTGAAGTCGGCTTTTGAGAAGTTCTTTACTGTGGTTTTTTATTTCAGGTGGGGTGGGATGAGGACCTCCAGCGAGATTAGTTTGTGGTCTGATCTCACCAGTGAGGGGTACACCTCGGTGTTGAACATTGTGCTCCCATGTTCGTGATGATGAGATCAAGTATGTTATCTCCTCTTGTGGGGATGGTGACTAGTTGTTCCATGGCATTTGAGTTTATGAATTCCAGGAACTTTTGGGCTAGGGTGTTTGGGCTTGAGTAGTGTTCCCAGTCTATATTAGGGTAATTGAAGTCACCTAGTATGATGGTGTTTGGTGATACATTTATCCTCTAGTGTTTTCAGGAAGGCCATGTGAGGTTCCTGAGTTTGTGAGGGTGGCCTGTAACATGCTACAATTTGCAGAGCAGTCTTGCCTATGGTTAATTGCACCTGGATGGTCTCCGTTGCCACCAGTCTTGAGGTGTGGGTGTCCTTGATGAATATGGATACCCCTCCTTTCTTGGTATTGTCCAGATTTTGGGGCATGATATGAGGTAAAACCTGATAGCGCGGGTGCTCTCAGGAGCCTTGAACCAGGTTTCTGTCACAGCACAGACATCGATGTTCTCCATACTGAGAAGGGCCTCGAGTCGTGCATTTTGAGATTTAGACTTCTGGCATTGAGCAGCATTACCCTTAGTTTTTCTTTTTTGTGTTCTAGGGTGGTAGGTTTAGAATTTGAGCCTTGCCTAAAAAGGCACTATGGGGTGGCAAGAGCCTTTGCCAATATCCGAATCCCAGGTGACAGGTGCAAGCCTTGTCCAGCATGTCATCCCAGGCAGACAGACACTGGATCCCCTTTGAATGACACCAGTGTTTAAGCCAATTGTTAAAGCTGATCATCTTATCTCTGTATTGTGGCATCATTCTTGGTGAAGGTAGGATACTGCTCAAGGTCAGGGTCATACCTGTCTGGGCTACATAATCAGAGAGCTCCTCAATGTCTCTTTTCATGTAGTCCAAGGAGGTACGTCTCAGGTCGTTTACACCAGCGTGGACAATGACTGAATCATATTTATATATTTATAATCATGTTTATATATTTATTCTGATATTGTATATAAGAACTATGCATAAACACAGTTGTTAATCAATAACAAGTATTAAATATTAAAACATTAAATATTAAATATTAAATATTAAATGTTAATTATATAGAACATAAAATATAATATAAAATGTATGTATAAATATAAAATAAGCATGAAATGTATATATATATATATATATATATATATATATATATATATATATATATATAGTATATTGTCTTGTAAAAATGAATGTGTGTGTACAAAGCGCTTATGCATGCACATCCATATATATGCATGTGTAAGTATATAAAACATATAAAAACGTGCATGTATAGACATACAAGCATAATGGGCATAAAATGTGAAAAATGTATATGTATATTGTGTGTAAGAATGTTAATGTATGTATATATGTAGAAAAAAGTGTATATGTATGCATAAATTCATCTATATGTATGGGAACATGTCATGATGTGGAGTCCTATGTATAGGAGAATGGATGAAAAATACTCTTATATGAAACTAATATATTATAGCATAATGTTATCAACCACAAATCAATGGGGATGTTGTGTATATAAATGAAAGAGACAAAAATCATGAATAAAATCTTAGGTACTGCATATAAAAGTAAACTGCAATATGGTCAATGGGAGTTGATTACTCATGAACTAATAGAAAACATGTGATATACATTAAGGATTATATAATCTTTATCTAGAAGAAGATGGTATCAATGTTTGTATGGTCTGGCCAAAAGAAATGGCTTCAACGATACCTTATAGTTTAGGCCATGTCCCTTGTTAGCCTGTAGTCTTATGATCCATTTATTTTCTCTCTCTTCCGTGTAATTCTTAATGCTGCCTAGTCTACCTGTTTTCATTATCAACTCCAGTGCCATAAACTTGAAACAATGTCTGGTTCCTTCCACAATGACATGTTTCGCCAATGCATTGTTCTCATTTTCTTTGTTTATGGCGTATATATACTCCCTAACTCTTTTTCTAAGGGTTCTGTTTGTTTTTCCTATATAAAATGACATGCAACATTGACATTGTGCTAAGTATATAAGGTCCCTAGACCTACAGTCAGCATACTTATCAAAGACAACCCTTTTTCCATTATCTGGATGGATAAATTCATTTCCATTTAACATGTAACTGCATTGGTTACAGTGCCTGCATGCAAATGCCCCTTTCCTCATTGAATATGGACATTCTTTTATGTTGTTATTATTTTCTTCGTAACAAAGTAGCCTTTTCAAAGACTTCATATTCTTGTAAGTAATATTAGGCCTGTCACCTGCTATTTCTCTTATTCTGTCATCTACCATCAACATTTGCCAGTTTCTATTTATAATTTCTCTTATTTTGTTGTTTTTATTAGTATAAGGTATGATCAATCTTGTTTTTGTGGTGTTTTCTGTTCTGCTCTTTTTCTGTCTTTCTCTATTATCATGTCTATGCAAGTATGGCTTTCCTTTATTATTTCTAAGTTGGCTACTCTCTAAAAAAACTATTTCAGTATTGTTTTTATCATAGCCCCTCTCTATAAAATTCCTTTTTAATATGTCCTGTTGTTTATCATGTCTAATTTCGTCAGTTACCAACTTAGAGATCTGTAGTGATTGATTCTTAACTATGTTGGAGAATATGTGCCTGAGATGCATGCTATCCTGATGTAGCAAGCTATTTCTCCAGCATTCCTTTCTATACAAATCAGTATCTGTCTTAGTACCTTCTTTCATGAGACGTACATCCAGAAAGTCTATGCATTCATATGAGAATGTATGTTAGAATCTTAAAAAGCCTGTTGTTCCATTGATGTATGCTACAAATTCATTCAATCTCTCTATTGTATCATCCCATATAAGAAAAATATCGTCTACAAAATGTTTATAAAATTTTATATTATCTATATATGGGTTATTTCTTTGAATGTAGATCTCTTCCCAATACGCCATCACTAAATTTGCGTATGAATTGGCTACAGGCGTAACCATCGCTGTTCCCTTTTTTTGTAAATAATATCTTTCATTATATGTAAATACGTTTCTGGTTGAATCATGTCAATAAGACTACCAATGCACAGTTTAAGCAAACCACATTATCTGGAGAGCCATTAACAGGTTGTTTTCCATGCGGACACTGCACCAATTGTGACAGAATCAACAAATCCAAACAATTTTCAACCAGAAACTGCTCACAGGTATATGACATTAAATTCTTTGCCAACTGTAGCAGTGATTGGATTATCTATATGGCTAGCTGTCACTGTGGTGCTTTTTACATAGGACAAACCTCACGACCACTCAGGATCAGGATATCAGAACATTTGAGTAATATTCGTAACAAGAAAAATAGCAGTGCATTGTACAAACACTCTCTGGAACATCAGACTGCTAAATTTACATTTATGATTATTGACATTATTTTAGGAAATAGGACCAATAAAGGATGGCATTCTATCCTTAATACCAAGGAGAAAAAATGGATAATTAAACTAGGGGGATTATTCCCACTTGGTCTCAATGAGAATTTGTGACCCACCAATAGGGTGATAGTTGATATTATATAAGCTGTTCACATTTATGTCTGAATACACTGATGAAGGTTGTGTTTTTTCCACCAAAACCGGTCTGTGCATAAATGTGTAGGTTTATTAACCTCCAACAATAAACTGTATTCTCAGATCAACGTCTGCTGGCTCTGTTCATTTTTGTCAAACACACACTTGACCTTTTGGAGGGAACCCATATCTATCTATCTATCTATATATATATATATATATATATATATATATATATATATATATATATATATATATATATGGTTACAGTCTGAAACCTCAAACGCTGATATGAGTGAATGTTTTTCAGGCTGTAAAAACAGAGAATGCTCATATGAGGGAATGTTGTTTTCAATGCAGTTTTTGCCACCAGCATTTTTTTATGGGATTGTGGTGCAGTTGGGTAACGGAATTTGCCCTTAACCCACTGTTGTGCTATTTCAGAGTTGGTATATATAATTAGCAGGAGTGTGGGGTGAAAGGTGTTTGCACTCTGCAAAAAAAAAAAAAAAAAAAAAAGACTTTCAATGTTTGTTGTTTTCCATCAGCTTAGATTCAACCTAAAATAACTACTTTTTTTTTTGATGGTCAGTATTGTGAATGTTACAGATATGAATATAAATATTGATAGATGGACATCTATCCATATCTATTTATCTATCTATGTCTATTTTAAAAGTGCAAGAAGGAGTGTGACTTGTATTATAGCACACCAACACGCTGTTAGGCAGTCACCCTGTGGATTCATGTCATTTTTGGGAGGATGATAATATCTGTACCATTCTCACATCCCTCATGCTTTATTACATATGTAATATAGAGGATTATGATCAGGCTTCCAATTGTAATCATATTATAATGTATTTGAGACATGGATGCAAAAAAAAACATCGCAAGAGGAAAGCTCACAAAGTGGCTCTTTGCATCCATATCGAGAACACATAATAAATGATTACGACTGGTGACCTGATCATATAGAGCTTTATCTATTCTATTTAGCCAGTCACACAGACAGCATATATGTATTATCTCTTTTGTTTATGAATGGTGGGGAGAGGTTGACAAAAGAATACATTCAGGGACAGTTTTTAAATATTGCTTTAATTACTTATAAGTTACTTACAAAATATGTTTTGTTACAAAATGCATTTTGGGAGCAATAAGAAGGCATTTTTGACTGAATGTAATCCTCCACAGACAGAGTGAAAATATAAAGCAAGATATTTTGTGAGAGTTGAAGATCAGTAACATCTCTTGTGTGAGACCTGACTATAACATTGCCTAGGGAGTGAGTCACAATTGTTACACATCCCTGAAAGCATTGTTACACTCCGGTCTTGTACTACAGAATTGATTTACAGATTTATATTTTTCCTATGTTCTTGCATAATTATGGAGCAATTAATAATTATAATTATGTTTATAATTGTAATCATAATTACAATTTATGTATTGTTGTGTATGGCATGCACTGGAGGTATTCTCTTTAATGCAAGTGCAATTTATTTCCATTGATGAAGGAAACCACCATGAAAAACTTTTCAAAAGCAAACTTCACATTACTTAAGAACAAGGTGGAAAGGTTCACAGCCCCCATGCTAAAGGACAGTGCTGTCCAAGCTGCTGAAACCTTTACAAAGGCACTCTATGAGCATCTGCAGGAATGCATGGATCATGCTATCCCAAGTAAAACCAAGACTCACTCCTCCAAGAAAAGGGAACCAGTCAGGTGGACCCCATCCACAAACAATGCATCATCCTGGAACTCATTAACAGAGACATTGGGAACCTCCAAACTTTGGACCCTACCCATTTTGGCCTTGTTAAGAGCAGATCATGCCTCCTAAACCTGGTGGACTTCTTTGAGATGGTTACCAAGGCATTAGACAAGGGACAGGAGATCCACACAGCCTACCTAGACCTTGCAAAGGCTTTCAACACCATTCCCCATTCTAGTATTATAGACAAGCTCACCAGCTTGAACATAAACCCCTACGTCATGAGATGGGTTGCCAACTGGATCATGGATAGAACCCACATGGTGAGAGTTGCATGCTCTACGTCTGACTCTAAACCGGTTACAAGTGGCGTCCCCCGGGCTCAGTCCTAGGTCCCCTCCTGTTCGGTATATACTTCTCAGAGGTACAGGCAAGCATAGGAGGACTATGGCTGACCAAGTTCGCAGATGACTGCAAACTAGGGGCCACAATTGATTCTCCGGCTGATACACACACCCTCCAGATGGGTCTCACTGAGACGGATACCTGGTGTCAAAATCATGGCCTCAAGCTAAATGCCATAAAGTGCATAGTCATCCCCTTTGGAAAAAACAAAGTACCCATGAACTACCACATAGGTGGTAGTCCCCTAAATACAGAAAATGTAATAAGGGATCTGGGGACCCAAGTAGCTAGTAATCTCTCCTTTGATAATCATATTGCCAAGGTGATTAGAAAATCCTTCTATGTGGCTCACCTAATCACAAAAGGGTTCACATCTAGAACAAAAGAGGTTATTGTGCCTCTCTACTCATCACTCATTAGACCCATCATAGAATACAACACCCCATTTGGGATGTACCTTACAAGACACCTGCAACAGTTGGAAAGACCACAAAAGTACCTCACCAAGAGGATTACTGGCCTCAAACAGATGCCCCATGCAGCCCAACTCAAGAAACTCCAGCTGTACTCGGTTGCATACCACTTACCCAGAGGTGATCTCTGCCTGACATACAAGGCCATGTCCAACCCAGAATTGATGGACATGCTCCACCTAAAAAAAAACAAATCCCAGAGAGCCACACGATCTAGAGATATAAACCTCACCGCAATGATAAATAGGACATGCTGGAGGGATATATTCCTGTCCCAGAGACTCCCCATGCTTTGGAACAGGATTCCAATATACATCAGGCAGAGCCCCTCACTAACACTCTTCAAGAGAATCCTTGACGGGTGGATGGGAAACAGAAAATTTACCCCGGGGATCACTGCAGTGGCTCTGCTGGACAGTGGCACAGGGAACTAATGTCTCTGCTGGACAGAGGCACAGGGAACTAATCTAAGGGGGTGGTGAAAGTCAACACATTCTAGTTAGGTTTATAAATGCCCTTGGGCAGATTGCCTAGTGCTTACCTATGAACCTATGAACCTATAAATCTTGGAGTTCACTTACAGTGTGAATAAAATAAGTATATTCTTGCTTCATACAATTTCTGCTTACTTGTAGTTCAAATAAATCTATAAAACAGACATGTTGGTATTCCAGTTTAGGTCAGCTGTCTTGTAACTCTTATTATATCAACCTGTAGATCCCTCTTGCTCCTGGCATTCCTGGAATAGGTAATTTACTGGCATACCTCTCAACTACCCAGATTTTCACAGAATGTCCAGATTTTTGCCTCATAATTAATCTGTTCCTTATAAAATGTTGTTTTTCTGGCAAATCATTAGCAAATCAGTGAGGGCTGAATTCAGAAAATAATGACTGACATTTGAGTTTCAGACATCATACGCTTCAAAAAATTCATGCTAATGGAAGACCTGTTACAACTTTTTAAGTTTGTAAGAACAATATTTAAAAATTGTCCCTATTTTGGGGCTTAAGGCTTTGTCCAGATTTTTTGCTCTAAAAGGTTGAGAGATGGTATGTTTCCTGGTACTCCACATCTCCTTCCACTCAAGATTCTCTAAGAGTCTCCCAGTTATAATGAAAATTCTTCTACATGAGAGGCAAAAAATCATCTCAGGTGATTGGCTATAAGCTTTGATTTTACAAGAGCTGTTCCTTGTTATAATATATGGGGGATGCACAACTATACTATGCTTTTTCTGGAACATGTAGTATAGAAGCAGCACTCGGTCACTTTTATAAATTAAAACAGCCTCTACAGCACAATAATTCTTTTCCATTATTTATTTCCTGTTTTAGACTGAAAGGGATGGGTTGTAGGTCTGGGATAAGCCATCCACATTCACCTGGCTAGTGCCAGGTCCACATCTGATTGTGAAATTAAATGGTTGCAGTGGCAAAGCCCATCCACATAACTTAGTGTCAACATCTATTTAATTGTATAACCATTATATGGGTGTGTTGTTAGCAGCTACTGGGTGAAGCTACATCCTAATAAATAATGATGTAGAAAAGTTAGAGCCCACTTAAAATGAAGACATTCTTACTCCCTGACAGGAGATCTCTTTTCGGCCCTGCTTAACTTTCTGGCATACCTCTTAACTGTCCAAAATTGTACAAAATGCCCTGATATTGCCTGATACTTTTGCTCACTTCCTTGTAACATTTTTGGTTTCTTGGTAAAATATTTGAGACTACAGTCAGTCAATAATCATAGACATTAAAGTTGTATTCTTCTTATTGATCAGAAAATATATGTCAACATAAAACCCATTATTCTCTTAAATTTTAAGTTAATTAGAGGGATATTTAAAATTATCCCTTGTGTTGGACCATTAATTTTCACTTTCTCTAGAATTCCTATACAAAAGAAGTTGAAAGGTATGTTCAGATTTAACAGACTGAGCATTCTTTAAAGCTTAACTTTAAATATTTTCTGTACATAATAGTTTATTTAAATAAGGAGCAAACAAAACTGGTTATGAATACAAAAATAGGTTTCAGCTGGTTACTAGTGTCATCTGTTGCTATGGTCTACCTTATTTTGGGTGGGGACTTTAAACCTTTTATAAGGCCTACAGTATTTTGGGGCAAACTGTTAATACACTGGTAGACATAAAAATACTTTCACTTGGTAGGGGTCAGTTTCAGACAGGTACTATTCTGTCTGTTTGTGGTCTAATTGCCTCCCTCCCAGTCACATATCCTAAGTATCTGGCTTCTGCCATTCTTTCATATCAGGCTTACTTTTGGCAGCATTAACAGTAAGACCTGCCTGTCATGAAGAGTTCCGCTTAGAGCTTGTACTTTGGCTAAATGTGATTCCCACTTCCTGAATAAATTACTACACCAACAAGAGGCACCTGGGATGAAATTTCATAATTCTATCCATGAATTCTTGAAAGGTGACAAGAACTCTGAGATGTCCGAAGGGTAACGCCATATAAAGAAAAAGATCTTCAGAGGCGGAGAATGCTGCCAGGATGAGAGAAATCTACCAGTTCCCTTCATTAAAAGACATTGCTTTGCCTAGCCTATCTATGAGTTCATCCACTCTTCGTACTGGGTAGGTGTCAAATCTGGGCAGCTCATTGAGGTTCTTGAAAAGCATTACAAATTCTGATTGCACTACCCATGTTATGGATTAACACAAATGGACTGTTACATTCACTTTGTCTTTCCACAACAACTCCCAGTTTAAGCATCCTTCCCACTTCTTCATTTAACACATTTATCTGGGACTGTGGCATCCTGTGCAGTCTTAACTCTTTTGGTACAGTCCCAGTATAATACTGTATTAAATCTGATGTTCATAATTATGATCACTGCTGAAGTAGCCAAAGTAATATGGGTTATATCCTGCATAGCATAAAACAGCTTGTCAGCTTTCAAAAGCTTCAGGGCACCTTCTGCATGCCCATACTATTAGTCAGCTTGAGCTGACCCGATAAAAAGTCAGGTTTGGGCGCCAAACCATTCAAAACTTTCCTGCCTCTGAGAAGAGTGCTCTTATGCAAGCTATAGAGCATCAGTGGTTGGCTAACCTTATTCCAATACTGGAAGATAAATTCCCTTCAAGGGAAACCCTTCCTCTTTACTTTTTTCTTAAGGAAATTTTACTTTTTCTGAAAAATAGGTACTTTTAAGCTAAGAAAATGTATTTTTATTGACTCTCTCATGACACTTATCTAATTTTAAACTAGAATGCACTTTTCACTTTTGCGATAAAAGGTTAGTAAAAGATGATTACAATTAATTTTCAATAAAAATTGTGTTTTTTGGGGGGCTGTGAAATGTATTTAAAGTGCTTTAAATTGTGTTTTTCTGGGGCAAGTTCCTTTGTTGCTACTTTCTATTCTTACTGACTAGTACTGCTAAGCCTGCATGGGAAACAGGCACCATTTACAGTTTAAACAAACAAAACAAAAAAAGAATTCCACAGGCGTACATGAGCTCCGTATTAAAAACGCTGATTTATTTAGATATTAATTCACAGATACTGCAAATACAACTACGACTAAGCATTTTCACCTCAAAAGGCCTCATCAGAGTCGTATATCCACATTAAAGCACACCCTAAATACTGCAAACCATTTCCTCTTCCTTAATAGAATCAAAAAATTAACTCATGCAATGCCTGTCAACATCTAGTCTTGTGTAAAATAGTTTCACATTAACCAATAACATCAAAACCAAGCCTAATATTTAAAATTAAAATAGGAATATATACTGTAAACAATACCAGAAAAAAATAATATTACTTTCAAGAACTAAGCTTATAAAATTCTTAAAATATCAAACTATTAAATTGTACATTTACAATTTGGCCATGGAACGATGTACTGGTTCCTTGGATGGACCTTCTTCGAGCCACAAAAAGACAAAAAGATTGCAAAGTAGATTTTGCCACCACAGCAGGTTGCCAATTTGCCTCATCTGCAGGTTGGTGATGTTGCTGTGGTCAAAGCTGATTCCTCAGGCCACTCATCTTTTTTTTCATATACCTCTGGTGGAGTCCACACAGCTGCCATGGACTAGGGGTTAAACCCTTCCTCTGCAGCTGTTGGGTATCCTTAGTGAAAAAGGCAAAGCCACTCTTGTCAGTCCTGGGAGAAGGGGGCAGGGAAAGATCCTTCTCTTAGCCAGAATTTTGTGCCCATCCCCACTGATGTTGTTACTGGTAATATAGGGTCTGTTTCTTCACAAATTCCTGTCAAAAAGAGAGAAAACTAAACACTGTATTCTCCTGTGTCAGTTACTCTGGACAAGAGTAATTTATTAGGCTTGGCTCAGGGTCTTTTGCTGGCTCTTGACCCTTTTTATAATGTTGTTTTTGGTACACAAAAAAGGGTTACCCCTCTCTGAAGAGGTGCAAGAAACTGAACCTGCAAAGGAATGTGAAGGGACATATGCATTTTTTTCTCTTCAGATTTCTGGTTCAGATTCTGAGGCGATAGTGATATCTGATTCTCTCTGTAAGGGATTCTCTTACCCAGAAACCATTTCCAGAGTGAATCAATTTTTTTCAGTAGCAGAAAAGTGAGGTTTCACATTCCCTCAAAAATATTATGATATATTACAGTTGGAATTTCTAGAATCTTCATCTAATCCTTATCAGCTTTGGAAGATGCTTTTGTCACTACTTGCAATTTCCCTGACAGTCAGACTACTGACCCTAAAAAAGCAGCTAGATTGTAAAAAGTTTCTCAGTCTTTTTAAGTTTTTAAAAAACAGTCACATACCTAATATAGTAGCTATAGCCTTAATGAATTCACCTGATGCCTAACAATTTGTTAATTCTAATCTATCTCCTTCTGATAAGGATGGGAAAGCTTTGATAAATTTGGAAAACGTGTATGTTTCAACAACTTTAATTTTTAGAGTTTTAAACTATCAGAGTCATATTTTGAAGTTTATCCTGGTTAATTGTGAAAGTATGAGGAATATTTTGGCATCAGTTTCCTTTTGTGAGGAGAAATCTGTATTGTATAATTAGTTTCTTTGGTTTTACAAGTCACTCATTGCTTAAAATGTGTTTATGGCTCTGGGGATACTATCCCCAGGACCACTGCCACTCAGACTGTTTTAGAGAGGTTTGCTGTCTGCATTCTAAGAATCTCTCAGAAGATGTTAAAAATGAAATTTTGAATTCTCCCTTGGATAGAGATTTAGTTTTTGGACCTTCTACGGCAGAAGATATGAAGGAGTATGATGACAGAGGTAAGCTGATTTAGGGAATCTCTCATATTTTCTCAGCCCTCCTTATCTAAGTTTTCCAAGGGATTTTTTTACTTTCTAGTCTATTTTTAGCAAAAAGCAAGGTAAACAGTCATAACAGAATGCTGTTAAGTAGATTTTTAAATGCAATGGCAGGGAGGTTCCAAAAAGAAAGCAGGAACCCCCCCTAGAACAATGGACAGTCAAATAAGTCAGAATGCCTATATGAGGGATCTTGTTTCCCCCTCCCCCAACCCCAGAAGCCCCTTAATCCTCCCAAAAAGTTCTGAATTAATGCCATTTCTCTTTGGCAACAGATTGTTTCAGACAGATGGGTCAGGAATGTGATACATCAAGGCTACAGATGGCAGTGGATTCCTCCTCATTCACCAGACCAGTCTCTTCTCTTTCCTTCTGTCTTACATCGCATGCTGTCTCAGAGGGTAATAGAAGCTGTTCCTACTCTTTTTTCTAGGAAGAGGGTTTTATTTAAGAATGTTTTGGTGCCAAAGAAGGAAAAGTCTTGGAGACCAGTCTTGGATCTTTCCTTCCTGAACCAGTTTGTGATAGTGCACACGTTCAACATTCTTTCACTTCACAACCTGTTTCCTCTTATTCCTCTTTTGCGTATCTTAATGAGTTGAGATTTAAAAGATACATATCATGATATTTCCATTCTTCCACATTTCAGAAATTTCTTCAGGTTTTGTGTGTCTAGATTACATTATCAGTTCTCTGACCTAACGTTTGGGTTATCTGCTACTCTAAAAGTATCCACAAAGTGTCAAGCTCCTATGATAGCCGACTGCAGGTTGCAGAGTATCCACATTCTTTCATATTTAGACAACTTGCTTACCTTTGCTGAGCATTTTTAAAAGTGTCATAAATCTCTCTCTTTGGTAAGAGATATCCTACACAGGTTGGGATTCCAAGAGAACATTCAAAAGTCCTTTCTTACTCCCTCTCACAGGATTGTTTTTCTAGGGTGCCTGCTGGACACCTCAGTACAAAGAACTTTTCTTCAAGTCAGACTATCATCTCTGCATGGGAATACCTCATGTTTCTGGGTCTCATGGTATCCATGATTCTCATGATACCTCTTGCAAGACTCCTATATCTGAAATCTCTTTGGTCCCAGAATCATCACCCACTGACTTTTCAAATTCTAGTGCTCTGATTTGTAAAAAATGAAGATCATGTGGTAGAGACATTACATTTCTCAGAATCCAGGTCTGCGATTCTCCCCTCCTGCTGCAAAACAGTCGGTCAGAACAGACACCTTAGACATTGCGTGGGAAGCATTATCCACAGGCATAAAAGTGCAGGGCTTTGGAAAAAGAAGACTGATCAAAACATGCAAACAAAAAAGATACTATCTCGTATAAATGTTCTCAACTCTGAATCATCTGTGGTCCCTGGGACCTCTACAAGTATTTACTGACAACACCACAGTAATGTGCTATATAAAAAGACCCTTTTTGCCTCTCTTTAGACAATCAAATAGCAAGATTCTGCCCCGGGTCTCCATGCAAGAAGACCTGGAAGATGGATGCCTTTTTCTTTCCTTGGACAGGAATGTTGCTGTTTGACTTTCCACCCTTTTCACTGATCTCCAGGGTAATTCTGGGATTCAGAAGGACGTCTCACTGACCATTGTGGTGGCTCCCTTCTGGCCCAGGCAACAGTGATTCTCCCTTCTTTTGGAATTGTCCAGAGGCAATTCCTACAGGCTTCTTCACAGACTGAATTTACTCACACAAGATCAAGGGTGTCTCATACATTCCCAGACAACTGCAATTGTCTGCATGAGTGATAGGGTCTTAATACCTTTTAGGCACCTACTTTCTGAGGATGTGCAGCAGTTACTAATGGAGGCAAGAAAATCATATGTTAACAAATGCAAAAGGTTTTCTATTTTTGTTCCAACAAAAGAACCAGCACTCATTCAGGGCTAGTGTTTCTCTTGTTTTACAATATTTGTGTGGCTAATTATCCTATGAGCTGTCTTATGCCTTAGCCAATATTCATTTGTCAGTCATTACAGCATGTCTGCCAATGGATCCCCGTCTTTCAATACAGTTTCATGTAAAAATGTTTTTGAAAGTGAGCTCTGTATAAGAAGCCTTCCAGAAAACCAGTGGCTCATCCTTGGGATCATAATTTTGTGTTAGAGAAGCTGACACTTGCTCCATTTGAACCAACTCATCAGGCAGACATGAGGTTCTTAAAATTGAAAACAATTCTACTCATTGCTCTGACCTCTGAATTTCAAGCTCTCACGGTGGGTCAACCTTATCTTATCTAATTTTCCAATAAGAGAAGCTTTCTAACAGAACTAGTCCTTCCTTTATGCCTAAACATATATCTGAGTTTGCTTTCAGCCAATCTGTCCATTCCCCTGTCTTCTTTTCAGTACTAAAAATGAAGGAGAAAGGATACTTCATACATTGGATGGCCACAAATGACTCATACTATCTTGACAGAAACAAAATCTTTCAAAACCTTTGATCACTTGTTCATATCTTGTGAAAGTAAGAGGAAGGGACAACCTGCACCAAAGACTATTTCCAAATTATTATCTCAGACTATTAGATTTTGCTACTCCAAACAACAAAGGTATCCCAGACAGGGTCAAGACTCACTGTATCAGGACTTTGACTTCATCTATGGATTTTTGGAAAGGGTTGGACTTGAAGTATTTTCTAAGCAGCAACTGTGTCCTCTGTACATACTTTTACAAAGCACTATGAACTAGATCCCTTTGCTAGGTACAGGACAGGCTTTGCTAGGACCATTTTACATGTGGTCTTAGACCCTTTGCCTTCCTAGTTCTTTTAAGCTACAGTAATTTACCCATATAGCTTACAGCAGTGATTCTAACTATGAACATAGTACAGTTGTGTAGGTAAACTTACCATGAATGATCACCGCAGCAGGAGCCACTTCTCCCTCCAACTGCCTTGCTTTTTATATATGTTTTTATGCCAGGGTGTGGACACATTATCATCATCATCATCATCATCAGTCCTAGCATTGTTCTTCTCAAAATTTTAGCCTGCACCCCTCTTTCTTTTCACATGAAAGCTCTGAAGGGCTTGGCACCCAGACCTAGCAGTTCAGATTCAGTTGCCTAATGATTTAGGCATGTGGAAGGCATCCTAAAGTTTTTCAAGCTGGCTGGCTGTTATATCCTATGCAGGATATTACCCATATAGCTTAGGCTGCTGCAGCAGTAATCATTCAAATATCTATTGTTATGGTAAGTTTACTTACGCAACTGTTCTTTCTATTATGTAGATCAGAAATTTTTGTTTCTGGACTTTAGACAAATGTCATCTTTTGAACAGCAGGAATGGAATTCTGGGCTACCATATTATCAGAGTCTAGGTCAGCTACTAGGCTGACTATTGAAGCTTTAGCTTCACTCCATGGTTTTGACACATTTATGTGATAGCTATGCAGTAGTCTTTTTTTCTCCACTTTGTCTTATTTTATAGTTCATTTTTTTTTTGTTTTTTGTTTTTTTGTCTCTTGCTATTACATCAAAAGCTAATTGCTTTATTGTTTAAAATTTATTTTCAACACAAAGAAATAACATTAATACTTTGTCCCCTGTTTTAACCCCCCCCCCAAGTTTGGCATTCTAGTTATACACCCTTCGTTGTATCTCTTGTGCACTTTGCACATGTTTCTTAAACACTGGCATAACGATTTTTCAAACAGCTTACAAACTTGTAAACTGTGTTATCACATTTTTAAACTGAGATTTCTCCTCTTCTTAGTTCTCCTTTGCTATGTCCAGCAAATCTCAGGGATATCAACTATACAATAATTCAAGTATGGCAAAATCTGCTGAAACTTGGGACACCACTTATAGCAATCAGGAAGTAAATGAAGTAACTAATCCCTGTTCTTACCATTTTGCTCTATGGACATTTTTAGTATAGACATCAGAATTTAATTAAAGCACTCCACTAACCCAATTCTTTCAATGAGTACACTGAAGTTCTTAACTGTTTTATTTTAAAACAATGACAAAAAGTGCATTACCCTGGACATAAATGAGGTTCCCTGGTCTTTTTGAGAGCTTATTTGGGGATCACTACCTTCTGTGGAGAAAAGGAAAAAAGTAACACTAGCTTTTTAACTATTGACTTACCATTGGCCTATTGCAAGGATACTTCTTCAAGAAACTTAGAGGCATAGTCACTAATCACTGAAGTGTATTGGTAGCCATTACTAGATTTTACCAACGGACCTACAAAATTCCTGATTCTCTGCTTGACTGTGACTTCATTGATAGGCACAGGTATCAGTGGATTTTGAACCCAGGATGTGGTGCAGGCTTTTGACATTCTGACTAAGCTGGACAAAAGTTCATATTGTCTTTTATTACACCAGGCCAATGAAACCTTGCTAAAATTTGATTACCCTGTATAGCATGTCATGATTCAGCTCAGAATATGAGTATGTGAAGAACCAATCCACTCATCTGTTTCTCCTTTTCTGGCTAAATTTTCTCTTGCCCAATTTAATGTGTCATCCTCGTGCAGTGCCTTCTTAACCTTCACATTGGTTATCTGCAAATCTACTAAATGAAGAACACTTTCATCAGTAGTCTGACATGAAGCTAGGGGGGTTAGCTTCTTCATCTAGCAGTACAGGCATAGGTAATTAATCTGGTAATCCTTCTTCTACAAAATCTAACCCTTGCCAGTGCTTTTATGTCCTTTTGGCTTTTCAATTGGCTTACTTGTGCCTCAGTAACTTCTGTCTTTTAAATAGCTGATACTGAGAGTCAGATGTCTGTCAGTAGCTTTTGAAAAAAAACACTTTTCTTCTGAAGAACCACAGCATGTTGAATCATATTTGTACTGGTTGGCATCAGTCTCTGGTAATGTCTTCATTTTACAAAATGCAAATTACATTTATTTCCAGTGATGAATATAAAACCTGGAGTTCACTTATAACATAAACAAAGTCATTATATTCTTGACTCCACATACTTTCTGCTTACTTACATCTCTTCTTAAAGTCTTTCAAAGAAATAAAATCAATCTCTGGCACTCCACAGCCTTGGTACTCCAACTTAGAGTTGCCTGTTCATCTACATGTAGGTCCCAGGTAGTCCTTGAGTATAAACAGTTAAGCTCCTGGCAGTCCTGCAACATATCCACAGGTAGGTTCCTGGTACTTCACAACTCCTTCCACTCAATGTTCACCAACAGTCCCACTCTTGTCACAAAAAATGCCACTCTGGGAGAGGAAAACATCTCTGAGGTTATGGGCTACAAGCCTGTAAAACTTAAAAATCTGATGGTCTTTATTATGTAAAGATATAACAACATTGAAGACAACTCAATTGAGGAAGAGGAGGGCTTTATTGCTGTGAGCAAGGAAAATAGTTTACTGCAACAGAATATACAAGTGCCTTGTTACTCATTTATAGATGACTAGTAACAGGCAGTAAGAAGAAGAGAGCTTATCCTCTTAAAGATGGGAAGTATCTCAGCCTTTGTGGGATGTAGGGAATAATATCCTTGCTGAATAGGAAAGTGTCAACACGTTCAGCTTATTAAGGAAATATGAATCTTCATGGATGATAACTATTACAAAGGTGGTCCTAGCTGTGAAAATGGCTTGGAAAAATTTTCTCTAAGTGAATATGTAGTTTGGGCTCTGACTGAATCTAAGTGTCTTGTTGATTTCTTCCTCGATTATATTTTAATCATAAGTATAGGAACATAAGAAGAGTGAGTAAAGCTGTAATGCAAGAAGATCTAAGGGCTTTGCAGTCACACTATTTGGAGCTTGAAAAGGAGTTAATGTGTTTGCCAGGCTGAAACTGAATTAAATTGTCTAAAGGGAATAAAAGACATGAGATCCTGCACCTTCAAGTGGATATACAAGTGATCTTGCACTAAGATGTCTATAAGTAAAGAAAGTAGTGGTGTTAACTACATAGTGATTGACTCTTAGGGACAAATTCATAGTGTTGCTCTGTACAAATGTGAGGTGAATCTGTGAAATGTGCTGCTTCACTTAAATGCAAATGCAATAAATGTGAAAGTATGGCATTGGTTTTCACATTTCTGAAGCCTGCAAAGAAACATTAAAAGAGCTGAAACTGTGTAAAAATCAGCTACAAACAATGCAAAAAATGTATCTTTTACATTTGTAGCTGATGTCCAATTTCGTAAGTTCCTGAGTAACTTTGTGTACTTTTATAAATGAACATCAAACACCAAGTTTGTGCTAATATTGTGACTTTACTATGAAAACGTGCACCATAGATTTTGCATATCAGAAGTGCTAATGTGTATGTGTGTGCTTGTTGCTCATTCATGGTGTTATGAATTTAACTACAATATTTGTTAAATGTATGCATGTGTGTAGTAACGGGATTCATAGAGCTATGTGCTGACAACCCTCATTTGCATGAGAACTTTGCAGCTTGAGTAGAACTTGTTGAAACTTTCTGATTGTTACCATTTTGTGTGCTGCTGCTTTCTGGGTTTCTGTGAAGGTTGCCAGAAAGTCAGAATTAAAGCTAGTAGTTTAAAATAGTTCTGGTTAAGATCAGAATAGAAGGACTACGTTTCTAATATTGCTGTTTATTGAAAAACCTTCAGGAATAGCTTATAAACTACTTGCAAGGTGAAGTCTGCTGTGAAAGTGTTTAACTTCGAAGTGTATTGACATTAATGGATAAAGGTCCCTGCTGATGATTTTCCATTCTTCTTCCATTCTCCCAGGGTTGAAATACAATTGCAATTCCCGAGAGCTGTATTTTTTTAGGAAACCATGTTACAGCATCAGGGAGCAAGGCACAGAAGGAACTTCACTGGTGAGGAAATCCATATCCTCATGCATGCATTTATGGCATGTAGAAAACATCTTTTTGGAAAATGAGGTCTAAGACAGGTGGAGTAAACTAAGGTGTGGAGTCAAGTACTGGCTGACATAAATGCAATAGCAGTAGAACTATAGAAACAGATAGACCATGGTATATATGGACATCATTAACTACAACCTGTAGCATCATTTCAGATATTTTAAACAGGATAGATTATTCAAATGCTTATTAATTTGCTCACATTTACAGCACCAGAAATGGACAGATGCTATAGTGCTCTACAGCAGGCTGATGTTGACAGAAGAATGGCTGTTAACAATGATGTTGTCGTTACTCTCATATTGATGACACAGCCTCAGGACAATGGCACGCAATCACAAAGTGTACTGGCAGGGCCCCCTACCCCAAACAGGTTGATAACTCTCTAATCTGTGATGCAGACCCACACATAGTGCATCATGAGGAAATGCCATTACCAGAAAGGGGGGGGGGGGTGATCACTTTATACCTGAATGCCTTCATCTTATGGACAGGCTGAACCTTTGGATGAAAGCACAGAAGGCCTTGTCTGCATAGCAGCAGATGTGTCATGAAATAGTTTAGGAACTGAATACTGCCACTGATAGTTTCGGTCTTGCAGGGTATAAACAAGGAAATTCACCAGTACATGCGAATGGAGGAGGCCAGGGACAATTCCATGATGATACTCATGAGGAGCTTGGTTGCTGTCATGGCTTCCATGTCAGCATCTAGTTGACAGTACTGGTTGGAGAACCATAGCTAGCAATTCTGGTGCCTTTAACCAGAAAAGAATTAAAATGACCCAATGAATACAACAACGAGGTCCTTGTCAGCAAAAACGACTCAACAGAAGAAAACTCCTTAACGCAGTTTATTTGTAAAAAAAGACAGAGCGTTTTCACCACAGAATTTTGTGGCTTCTTCAGAGGAAGTGTAAAATACAAGAATGCACTCCATGTATATCAGGAAATTCAGGAAGTGACATCTTCCAATTTCCTGAAAACCAACAATTATAAAGTTGTATGTTTATACACAAATATACATGTACCTCTATACAGGTTTAAAATTTATTTAAAAACATGTGTATAATAGATATGTATAAAAACATATGTTATGAAGTACATTTAAATAAAAAGAACCAGCTTACCCATTTAAAAAGATATGCAAACATACAATTACAAGTTACTACATTTGTCTATTATTAAGACAATGAGTTATATATAAAATGATGTAATCTAAGCCTGAAACCATCATAACTTAAATTTACTTAACATGAAAAAGTAATAAATAAAACAGTACCCATTTATTACCAGTAAAAACGGGTTCCGTACATGTAGTACTCCAACATAAGCCTATGCATATAAGTAAAGTCATTAACTGCACTGTTTTTATAATCGGTGTTGCAGACGTAATGGCTTACGAAAAAAATCTGTGTTTCCCCACTAGTCTATCTAAGGTAACTTCTCAATTTTAATACAGGGGCAATATTACAGTTACTATTCAGGCCAGGATGACTGAACGCATCCAGGCGTAATTGCATTCTAGTTCCCGGTTCTCCAGGATTAACGAAAAAGGGCCTCCCCTAATCTTCAATGGTACTTGATCAATGGCCATAAACTGAAAACTATGACCTGGGTTTAAACCTATGTGTTTTGCCAATGCATTATCGCTCTTATCCTTCTTAATTGCATACATATGTTCATACATTCGGTCACCGGACGGCAACAAACACACATGGCTATATATATAATGGATTTACTCTCACAGTTTAGAGTGAAACGGATGTAGTACTTTTTATCCCTGACCATAAATGTTTCACCTATTCTGACCTTATTACACAATTTGCAAAAACCACATTTAAACATACCTCTCCTTTTATGGAATGTGTTTTGAGGTACATCCCTTTGGACTAATTCCTTAAGGTTGTATGATCTCTTAAAGATGAACCTAGGTTTATTGCCTAATTTGTCAACCAGGAGAGAGTTTGAAGAAATAAAGTGCCAGTTCTATGGCCAAAATCCCTTTAGAGTTTCTACTGAAAGTAGTGATGGAACTCAAAGAGAAATCACATTCTTCACTTAAAGTTGTATATGTAACTGTCTCCCTATTATTCAAATTAGTATCAATTGGTACTACAGTCGTGGTAGAAACAGAATGTGTAAGGTCCTGTTGGAATAGTAAAGGTTTATAAAAACCATTTATTCTCTTAGTAGTCACTTCTTCAACCAGATCTAACAACATCTGGTCAGGGTACCGTTACTGAACATTTCCCTCAATAATTCACATTCCTTAGTGAAATCAATCAGAGTACTGCACATTTTACCTGCCCTCACCAGTTGTCCTTTTACAATGGACCGTTTCTGTTGGTACGGGTGGAAACTGGAGAAGTGCAGGAAAGAATTGCAGTAAGTGGACTTTCTGAACACTGTTGACGTCAGACCTCCACTTACAGGATCCTTTACTAACCTGACGTCGAGATAGTCAATCTCACATGTTGAATATTTGAATGTGAATTTTAGAAATTCAGTTGTTGAATTCATAGTTTCAACTAAACCTGCAGCTTTCTACTTCGAGCCCTGAACAAAATAAAAATATTGTCCAGGAACCTGGTATAGAAAGTAACAGGTTCCATAATTCCAGGGATCTTCCTTAATATATTAGCCTCCCAGTACCCCACAAGGAGCCCATCGGCCAGCCAGCTACACCACGTTTTTGAAGGAAGAAGTCACCATTAAAAGTGAAATAATTGGAGGTCAGGACAATGTCAAGTAATTCCGTCACCAGGTCTACTTCCAACCTTGAGGCCCCAAAAGACTGAAGCATAGAACCTATCCACTCTACCGCTTCCTGATGCGGTATACAAGTGTATAGGTCTACCACGTCAATGGTTAAAAAATTATTTTCACCATTGTACGGAATACCATTGATGTTACCCAGGAAAGACCACGAGTCTTTACATATGCTAGGAATGGCTTTGATGTATTTATCCAGGATGTTAGTTATAAGTTTTGAACAGGGGTATGTAATAGACGACCTCCCATCTATCAAGGCTCTCATAGGCGGGTTATTAATGCTCTTATGAATCTTAGGGATTCCAAACATGACAGGTATTTTAGGACAGTTAATGTCAATATAATTGTACAGATCTATGTCAATTTTTCCTGCCAGGAATAAGTCCCTAAAGTAACCCCTAATCCTATGGATATGACCATTTACCTCGCTCTTGGAAGACTTTGCATAAGCATTAGTGTTCAGCACACTAGCCATCTTCTCATTATATGTGAGGTTGTCTAGTAACACCAAGCCCCCTCCCTTATCAGGTTTTATTAATCCAATAACATAAGTTGTTCCTTGGAAATGTTTGAATCACCTTTATTTTCCTTGTCATTATTATTACTAGCGAGGTACCTAAAGTCTACTTCACAGATGTTCTCAAAAAGTTGTAATACTGCATGCAATGATGGATTAAAAACACTGGCCAGTTTCAAGTTCGGCATTCCAACACCACGCCCTCCAGTGTTTAAATTATCCACATCATTTTGTTGGTTAAACATTAGTTTTAAATTCATTTTCCTCACAAAACATTTTAGTTCTATGATTTCCTTAGCAATGCTCCCAGGTCTACTTGGGACAAACGAGTTGCCAAAAGCTAATAGTTCTATTAATTGCTCATCAAGAGTAATGTCAGAGAAGTTATAAATCTTAAAGTCTCTATTCCTATTAGTAAGTATAACAGGGCGGGCATCTGCAGTTAGTGAGGGGGGTGAATTGCAAGCCAAAGGCCTATCGGTGTCAGGATCCATAATTAGTTCTTCCTCCTGTTCATGTAAGGCCTGCTGTTGCGTTGGCCTAAAAAATTGTTACCATTACTGTGATTAACTACTTTATTATTGACCCCTGAATTATACTGGTTGTTACCAGGCCCTCCATTATTTCTAGAAAAGCCTTTTATTCTATTGCTTCGTCTTGGTCCTATGTTGGTATGGCCCTCATTATCCTCCTCATTGTGTTAATAATAGACAATTGTAGTAACTTGTAATTGTATGTTTACATATTCTTTTAAATAGGTAAGCTGGCCCTTTCTATTTAAATGTACTTCATAACATATGTTTTTATACATATCTATTATACACATGCTGTTAAATAAATTTTAATTCTGTATAGAGGTACATGTATATTTGTGTATAAACATGCAACTTTACAACTGTTGGTCTTCAGGAAATTGGAAGATGTCACTTCCTGAATTTCCTGATATACATGGAGTGCATTTTTGTATTTTATACTTCCTCTGAAGAAGCCACAAAGTTCTGTGGTGAAAGCATCTGTTTTTTACAAATAAACTGCGTGAGTTTTCTTCTGTTGAGTCGTTTTTGCTGACAAGGACCTCGTTGTTGTATTCATTGGGTCGTTTTAATTCTTTTCTGGTTTGTGGTTTGTTGTTACGAGGCGTCCTGTTTGTCTTGGCATTCACTAACTCAACAAATTATGGCAGGTGGTAATGACAACACCAGTACTGACGTTGCCGGCTTACTTGCCGGACTATCTGAGAGACTGGACCAGCTTAACTCAAGGATTGACGACATGCAAGCCGCTATACGGATGCCTAGAGCGGGAATTTCCGGTGCTGAAAATCTTATAGGTTCGAGTCAAGTCAGTCTTGATGACTGGATACTGGGGCTAGTAAACACATTTTCCCATCGTCTGGTGATGGGAAATGGCAGGACGTCCAGCAGTTATAATGTGTGTGGTCACCAACGAACACCCTAGTCTACGGACTGTTAGAACTGAAATGATAAACTCTAACGATAGACCTGACGAGATAAATTCTGGTCTACCGGACTTGGGAGGTTGGTTACTGGACATGGCCAACTTGACTTTTGGACAGCAAGGTACGCTTTTCAGCAATGATGTACCAAATAGCAGAAATGTATCTCTAGCTGATAAGTTGAAGTTGTTTGATTCTAAACTGCTCAAATTAAAAAAAATTGCAGTTGGAGTTGGCTTACTTTAAGCAATGTGTTAGTGAGAATTTAATACCTAAAGGCTTACGGAACACCTTTGTGCCATCCGGATTAATAATTGATCAGGCTTTTTTTACTGATTTGGAAGCACTTTTCCAACAGCAGGGTACTCAGCTGTTGGAACTCATTATTAAGCATTATGCACTACATATAGATTCATTAATGGATGAAATTAACAGCTTGGATAATGATATAAAAATTGATTTAGACTTTACTAGATATAAATTCGACTACGGCAGAATTTTATCTAGTATTGACACTTTGTTACTTAAGTTGAAAGCTAACAAAAACAAAAAATTGGTTAGAGATAGGGAAGCTTACTCTAACAATTGTGCTTATCCTAAATTGAAGGGCCCTAAGGTCACTCGACCAAGTCCTGTGAGTGACAGTCAGACGTCCGATATTGTGGATGACAGGAGTGGGTTGGATGACATAACTGAGGAGGATAATGAGGGCCATACCAACATAGGACCAAGACGAAGCAATAGAATAAAAGGCTTTTCTAGAAATAATGGAGGGCCTGGTAACAACCAGTACAATTCAGGGGTCAATAATAAAGTAGTTAATCACAGTAATGGTAACAATTTTTTAGGCCAACGCAACAGCAGGCCTTACATGAACAGGAGGAAGAACTAATTATGGATCCTGACACCGATTCACCCCCCTCACTAACTGCAGATGCCCGCCCTGTTATACTTACTAATAGGAATAGAGACTTTAAGATTTATAACTTCTCTGACATTACTCTTGATGAGCAATTAATAGAACTATTAGCTTTTGGCAACTCGTTTGTCCCAAGTAGACCTGGGAGCATTGCTAAGGAAATCATAGAACTAAAATGTTTTGTGAGGAAAATGAATTTAAAACTAGTGTTTAACCAACAAAATGATGTGGATAATTTAAACACTGGAGGGCGTGGTGTTGGAATGCCGACCTTGAAACTGGCCAGTGTTTTTAATCCACCATTGCATGCAGTATTACAACTTTTTGAGAACATCTGTGAAGTAGACTTTAGGTACCTCGCTAGTAATAATAATGACAAGGAAAATAAAGGTGATTCAAACATTTCCAAGGAACAACTTATGTTATTGGACGAGTTTTGTCAATTACCTGTACGATTAATAAAACCTGATAAGGGAGGGGGCTTGGTGTTACTAGACAACCTCACATATAATGAGAAGATGGCTAGTGTGCTGAACACTAATGCTTATGCAAAGTCTTCGAGGTAAATGGTCATATCCATAGGATTAGGGGTTACTTTAGGGACTTATTCCTGGCAGGAAAAATTGACATAGATCTGTACAATTATATTGACATTAACTGTCCTAAAATACCTGTCATGTTTGGAATCCCTAAGATTCATAAGAGCATTAATAACCCGCCTATGAGAGCCTTGATAGATGGGAGGTCGTCTATTACATACCCCTGTTCAAAACATCCTGGATAAATACATCAAAGCCATTCCTAGCATATGTAAAGACTCGTGGTCTTTCCTGGGTAACATCAATGGTATTCCGTACAATGGTGAAAATAATTTTTTAACCATTGACGTGGTAGACCTATACACTTGTATACCGCATCAGGAAGCGGTAGAGTGGATAGGTTCTATGCTTCAGTCTTTTGGGGCCTCAAGGTTGGAAGTAGACCTGGTGACGGAATTACTTGACATTGTCCTGACCTCCAATTATTTCACTTTTAATGGTGACTTCTTCCTTCAAAAACGTGGTGTAGCGATGGGCTCCCCTTGTGGGGCTGGAGTAGCTAACTACGTTATGGGGTACTGGGAGGCTAATATATTAAGGAAGATCCCTGGAATTATGGAACCTGTTACTTTCTATACCAGGTTCCTGGACGATATTTTTATTTTGTTCAGGGGCTCGGAAGTAGAAGCTGCAGGTTTAGTTGAAACTATGAATTCAACAACTGAATTTCTAAAATTCACATTCAAATATTCAACATGTGAGATTGACTATCTCGACGTCAGGTTAGTAAAGGATCCTGTAAGTGGAGGTCTGACGTCAACAGTGTTCAGAAAGTCCACTTACTGCAATTCTTTCCTGCACTTCTCCAGTTTCCACCCGTACCAACAGAAATGGTCCATTGTAAAAGGACAACTGGTGAGGGCAGGTAGAATGTGCAGTACTCTGATTGATTTCACTAAGGAATGTGAATTATTGAAGGAAATGTTCAGTAACCGAGGGTACCCTGACCAGATGTTGTTAGATCTGGTTGAAGAAGTGACTACTAAGAGAATAAATGGTTTTTATAAACCTTTACTATTCCAACAGGACCTTACACATTCTGTTTCTACCACGACTGTAGTACCAATTGATACTAATTTGAATAATAGGGAGACAGTTACATATACAACTTTAAGTGAAGAATGTGATTTCTCTTTGAGTTCCATCACTACTTTCAGTAGAAACTCTAAAGGGATTTTGGCCATAATACGTAAGAACTGGCACTTTATTTCTTCAAACTCTCTCCTGGTTGACAAATTAGGCAATAAACCTAGGTTCATCTTTAAGAGATCATACAACCTTAAGGAATTAGTCCAAAGGGATGTACCTCAAAACACATTCCATAAAAGGAGAGGTATGTTTAAATGTGTTTTTTGCAAATTGTGTAATAAGGTCAGAATAGGTGAAACATTTACGGTCAGGGATAAAAAGTACTACATCCGTTTCACTCTAAACTGTGAGAGTAAATCCATTATATATAGCCACGTGTGTTTGTTGCCAAGCGTTCTACATCGGAAAAACGGACCGTAGGGTCCGAGACCGAATGTATGAACATATGTATGCAATTAAGAAGGATAAGAGCGATAATGCATTGGCAAAACACATAGGTTTAAACCCAGGTCATAGTTTTCAGTTTATGGCCATTGATCAAGTACCATTGAAGATTAGGGGAGGCCCTTTTTCGTTAATCCTGGAGAACCGGGAACTAGAATGGCAATTACGCCTGGATGCGTTCAGTCATCCTGGCCTGAATAGTAACTGTAATATTGCCCCTGTATTGAAATTGAGACGTTACCTTAGATAGACTAGTGGGGAAACACAGGTTTTTTTGTAAGCCATTACGTCTGCAACACCGATTATAAAAACAGTGCAGTTAATGACTTTATTTACATGCATAGGCTTATGTTGGAGTACTATATATACGGAACCCATTCTTATTGGTAATAAATGGGCACTGTTTTATTTATTATTTTTTTCGATGTTAAGCAAATTTAAGTTATGATGGTTTCAGGCTTAGATAACATCATTTTATATATAACTCATTGTGTTAATAATAGACAATTGTAGTAACTTGTAATTGTATGTTTACATATTCTTTTAAATAGGTAAGCTGGCCCTTTCTATTTAAATGTACTTCATAACATATGTTTTTATACATATCTATTATACACATGCTTTTAAATAAATTTTAAATCTGTATAGAGGTACATGTATATTTGTGTATAAACATGCAACTTTACAACTGTTGGTCTTCAGGAAATTGGAAGATGTCACTTCCTGAATTTCCTGATATACATGGAGTGCATTTTTGTATTTTATACTTCCTCTGAAGAAGCCACAGAATTCTGTGGTGAAAACGCTCTGTCTTTTTTTACAAATAAACTGCGTTAAGGAGTTTTCTTCTGTTGAGTCGTTTTTGCTGACAAGGACCTCGTTGTTGTATTCATTAATTCTGGTGCCTTTGCCATTCCCAGATTTTGCACTCCCTCATTTTTAGGTTGAAGAGCAGAAAAGAAAAATTAAACAGTAAGAAATATAGCTCCACTGCTTCCTACAAAGTTGCAAGAGGCTTCAACATTGTATAACACAAACAGACTGCAAAGGCAATTCATTTCTGAATCCTGGTAATGCAGTAAAGACCGATCAATACTAAGGACCGATCAACATCTGGCAATCATGCCCCCAAACACTTTGCATCTGGAGCAGCTACCCCTTTCACCACAATCTAGCTATGCACCTGGATGGATCTTTCCAAGAAAGGCCCCATGTATGTGATGGATGAGTAGGTCAGCTGTCACAGGCATGCACTAGGAATCCCCAAAGAATAATGCAGTTAAGTGTCATTAGACTTCCACATAAAATGGTAGGTCCTCGGAGTCAAGGTCTAGGTCCCACAGCTGTGCTCAGACAATGTCAGGAGCCTCCCCTGCATCTAAAAGGTCTCATATTATCATAGCAACATAGTATAAAGCTCAGATGCAAGTACTTAATCAAGATCTATGGGACCATCCACAGCACTATCATTAGAGGATATTGTGTATAAAACAATTAATATATGACACAACTTTAAAAGCTGTAATACATATCTCAACAACAATGACAACAACAATCCCCAGAAGTGACAGCAGAAAGTATACTAAGCAAAAGCCACTTATGTTTAAGCAACAATATTTGCACTTATCTGTATTCTGGAAAAACGCCCCCCAAAAAATCACCTGTTATATATATGGGCAAAAACATTTGTGACTCCAGCAGCAGTAAGATTTGCATTGCCAGCTGAAATTGACTTCATTACCGGAACAATACAATTCTGCAAAAAAGGCAACTGTCTCTGCTCAGTCACAATTCCTAACAATTTCTAACCTCCTCACATTGCTGATCTAACAAGAACTTGTGCCATTGACCACTATATACTGTAGAAATGATGATGAATATGACTGTATGGACTACACATTTCTGTAAGAGAATTGTCAGATATAAGTTATAAGTTGATCATGCACTATTCTCTCCTATCCTAGCAAACTTAAACGATACTCAAAGAAACTTGCCTCCTGCTACAATAAAATAGTTAAATTTGCCACCAATCTCCTGCATAGGACCCACAATTGTCATAGCTTAAAACTATTAAACTGGCTTGAACTGCACAACTGCTAACATATTCACAACTAACTACAGCACACAAACTCATTCATCATCCAGAAAAATGCCCTGCACTAGATAAGTTATTACTCACCTTCTATCCAGCAAGCGACCTCGGCTATAGTAACAAATTCTTATTACTTACAAATAAGTCAAATAATGTTGCAGGGGACTTGGTCTACTCCCAGTACATTGTTAAACTCTGGAATAATATGCCCACACAAAAAAACTATCTGACAAGCTCAGTAGTTTTAAATCACTGTTTAAACATCATCTTAACCAATCCTGATCCTGCACATGCTCAGCACAAGGTTGAGACTTTGTGTTCACTTTATGATTCTCTCCAGATACTCTCCTTAAACAGAATACACTCAAAATCTCATTGAAATAACAAAATACTTTTTATACATAATCATAATCTACTAAGTTGTACATGGGCTTTCTCTTTAGTAACTTCCACTTCTGTAAAATCTTAGAATGTATAAATGCAACTACTATTTGTGCATAAATGTAAATAGAAATGTAAATACTCTGTGTTTAACTGGAACTTAGTATAATGCAATGTAAGCAAATGGAGCTTTTCTCCCTGGGCCTCCACTGAAAATGGGTATTACCCAGTCGGATTTTCCCAATAAACAAAGAGAAATAAACAAATGAACAAATAAATAAATAAATATTCATCCTAGTCCACAATTATCACCAAGAATTATCTTTTGTAATTTTACACTGTTATAAAATGAATGGCATGGCCCATAGTTGTGGGCTAAATGTTGCCACTTCACTTGCGCTACCATGTACTATGCACAATGCCACTGGAAGTGGGGTGCTATGCTGCTGCCGCTGGCTCACCACTATCACTATTGTCACCACTACTGGAGCAAATGGTAGAGGAAGCTACAATGCCATCTTTGGTCACTACTTGCAGTTGTTATGCACCAGACCAGTACATAATCATATTATACAGAATGTAATGAGCAGTAAACATTCTGTATCAGTAGCAGGGTCATACTAAGGTGCATTCCTGACTTGTCCAGGTAATGAAAATAGGCTATTTAGCAGACCAAACACTCACTGACCATCCATTTCTAGGACAGGACAGTGTTAAAGCACTCTTCTGCAGCTCACTGTGAGTTATAGACTGGTGTCATAAGCCAAAGTTCAAATGGGTAACCTGGGTTACCTGGAAAACACAAGATGAAGGGGACATGTGAAGATGGGATGGTTACAAAATGAAATGTTGACTAAATTTAGAGAAATAGCTATTAGGGAACAAAGTGATCAATAGTATGCCTACCTACTAGGTAAACCTGCAGAATCTTACCATGTAGAAAGTGTCAGTAAAGTAAACTTTTGTACCATATGTAGGTATCACAACTATTTCCAGGATGTTCGTCTGATACATTGGTCATACAGCCATGTGCTTCACACACTGTCTAGTAGTAGATGGAACTGTAATCCTTAGTATTACAGTACCTCTACTCCTATGTTCCAGACTGAACCTTATAGCCACGTGGGTGCAAAGTATTACGCCAAGCACCTCAGAAAATTGTGTCATTCAGTAGAAGGCACTCATAGTATTGACTCACTCCTGTGGAAAGACTAGGAAATAGATATGCTCATCAATATGACTCAAGAGATGTTAAGAAAATGCAGCAGAATCTTCAGTGTAGAAGCCTGTGAGATAGCCAACATGTTCCCCATCTGTCTCTGAAAGTTCCCTGTGGTAAGTATAATAAGGGCAATAAATACTGTGGTATCCATATGTATAGCAGGACCACACATTCTCCTGTGTCCAGTTTGTGGGCTGCACCAGTATAGTGAGGGCTATGCATATACCTTGGTATCTACAGGAATAGGAAGGCCATGCATTTCATCAGGCCCAGTTTGTGCCCTGTGCAAGTTTACCACAACCCTTACAATCTCCCTGTCCTCTCAAATCCTGTCTTACAGCTCATACTTTCTAAAGTTGAAAGGGTTAATTCTTTGCCTGTATCTCCTCCTCTGAGCCAAAAGAGTACCTTCACCTTTTCTTATACTGGATTGTGGTATGACAGAAGCAAACATCACAAAGTAGGGTACAGCAATGCTAGCAGCAAAACCAAGTATCTTCAGTGATTGCAAAGTTACCAGAAATGGTGCAAATTCACTTTTATAAGGCAAATAAGCACCATCCACTTGTGCAGCAGATTGCACCTCTGAATGACAAAAAACAATAACAATAATTAACATAGTTAAGTTGCATGTTTTGTACACATTTTTCATTTACATCTCATTATACACTCATGTGCCTATGAGGTTTATCGTAACTTCATTACCATTGCACATACCTGCAGCTTATGTCTCGAAATCACCACCCACCTTTGCTAGTGTGCAGCCAGTGCACAAGCTCACTATGCACCTTAATAGCAATTATGAATATCACTCTTATTATCAAGCCCATTGGGGGATATTCATTTACGTTACCATATAAGAAAACAATTTCTTTTAACCTCTTGTCATATAGGTCTTGTGATTGACCTTGAAGTCTACCATTTTAAACGCACGAGAGATTATGTTTTCTAGGATGTTAATTTCCTTTTCTTCCTAGTCTAGTTAAAAAGGAATGTCTAATTTTGCATCATATTCTGTTAAGTTTAGTATATTCTCTGGTGATGGTGAGAATGTGGATCTACTGTAGCAATAGAAGGTCTTGTTTTAGTTCAGTTAAAATAGTATATAATGTGATGTTCTAATCATACCCTGTAGTCCACTAACAAAAATATCCATAAAATATGACCCTACTCAAGCTATAAAAATAACACAAAAACAAAAAAAAATCCATTATTATCTGTGGCTTGCTGGCCAGGTGCAGCTTACAAAGAAAGGTACATTTTGAGTTTCTGTTAGCCTGGGAACTAAAGGAGAAGTGATAAAAATGATGTAATGCGAAATGACTCAGCAGTACTGGGTAGCATCAATTTAAGACTTTCTCAGAGAGAAAGATTGAGCATTTTTGATTTTGTCTGAAGTTGACAACTCAACCAGCACTTTGCCTTGTAAGTAAAATTATTTAGGACATAGTTTCTCTTAGAGTTAGATAGGAATTTAATCAGATTAGTCTTGTTTGGGGACTGGAGAGAAAGCCCAGCCTCAGAACTAGAGTGTGAATTCCCTGTGTGCTCTTAAGGGAAGCTGTACTTCATGCAGAAAGCTGGATCTGAAAATACTGTATGTGTCTATTCTTTTCTCAGTGAACATTCCCCCACTAGTGTCAGTGGTAATGATTGATCACTGGCCCAGAGGAGGGATGTCACAGTCTCCTTGGCTGTAAGCTTAGTACGAACATATGACCTGACTCCCTATTAAAGTGTTGGCACTTAAAATGCTGAGAGCCGATAAGCCAAAAAAGACTGAAAACACAGGAGAAGAGCTAATCTCAAAAATCACTCTTCTTTTTTAAGTGCCTTTTTGCATGGTGGGGGCAAGCCTCCTCTGTAACCTCAAACTTATGTATACCAACTCTGAGATCACCATACCTCAGAGAAAAATAAATATTTTGAGAAATAGCATCTCAGACTTAGTCTATTTAAATTCAATCTTTCGGCCATTCAGTCTCTGCATTTTGGGACTTGCTCTAACTGGTCACAACCTTTTAAGTGGTTACCTATGAACATATGAACCTATGGACAAACCTGTTTGGAATCACTTCTAGTTTGCTACAGTTCTTATCACATTCTTCTTGACAACATAAGAACTTGGTTTTATGTTACACAAATACAGACATGCACATAAATACAAAGATATATATATATACATACATACACACACACACACACACACACACACACACATATATATATATATGTGTGTGTGTGTGTGTGTGTGTGTGTGTGTGTGTGTGAGTGTGTGTGTGTGTGTGTGTCAGTGAAAGAAGACCTGTGCTCTGAGGTATTTACCCAAGTATTGCAGTCTACCACCAAGCTTCTACTCCTCACCTGCCTTTGTTACATTAATTCTGTTACATTAATTCTTTGTTCTGACCAGATTTTCTAGAATACTTTTCACGATTCCCTTCTTCACATTTTATGCACTTTCTGTCTCAAGGCTGTCCTGACTTGCAAAACATTCTCTGCTATAGTACTATAGTCCTTAGCTCATCTTTTAGTTTTCCATCCTTTTATTTTACCCGCTAGTGTGGACTTCTTCCTACCTGCTAAAGTCACTCCTTTGACTTTTATGTCTTGAAGTGTATGTGTGTATGTGTGTCTGTATGTTACATATACAAATAAGCTGATAAGTACTTTGTTAGCATTATTTGTCTCAATGTCATTATGCAAATTGGCAATGCTATCCTGATTGTCCCTAGTCTTTATCTAAAAATGGATAATGACAAGCAGGGCATCTCAATTAAATTAATGGACTGGTAAAGGCATTGCGGTTAACAGCTACCTTGAGAATCGGGCATGTGGTCAAAAATAAATTCTACATTTACTGTTGTGAATGTTAAGACTTCTAGTGACTGGACTGCTTGACTGATGATGTAATCCAGTAGGCCATTTTCTAATTGGTTCAAGTGACAGACTGTGGCTTAACCAATGAAACTGCAATTGAAGGAGTGTAAGAGCTGCAGCATCGAGGCTTGATGTCAGAGTGCTTCACCTAAAGCAGGTCAGTTGACAGGGATGGTCTGGAGCCAGCCTTCTAGGAGAAAACATCATTAATGGTGAAAGCATGTTTGAGCTAAAATCCTATTTCAGGATGCTTATTAATCCTCAAATAATGAGAAGTACTGCTCAAGCTGCATTGTTTTATAATCTCAATGCTATTATTGATTTTAGTAATAACTCTGTTTTGCACTGGTAATGGATTAAAAAGGAATTTGGATAGTGAATTCAAAACCGTGAGAATTCTAAGATAGTGCCTGTAGAGTATTAGCTCGGAGATAAGCCACTTATGCTTCCTTTCTAATATCCAGCTCCATAGCAGAGATGTAACTAGCTGTTTTAGTGCCCGATGTCATATCCTGAGCTGGCACTCCTTCTCAGGTGTAAGTTTAGGAGCCAAAAAAAAAAATGGTCTTCTGCCATAAAAAAGAAAAAGCCTTCTTTTTTCATTTTAAACTGTAGCAAACTGCTTGCTGTGTTTGGAAGCAACTGCAGAGCACTAAAGAACTTTAGTTCTAAAAAAAAAGAAAAACAAAAAAAAAAAAAACTTTCCTTTTTAAACTGTAGCAAGCAGCTGCTACAGTTTATATCATGCAAAGAGTGCTAAGCACTTCAGTTGTTACTTGAGGACCAATTGGCATTTGATAATCTTCCTCCCAAATACTTTGTGTCTGGGGCTGCTCCCCCTTTGCCTCACTGTAACGATGTTACCGATCCATAGGACTCAACTTCTTTGCTTCAGAATTAGTGACAAAGCCAAAAATAATAGAATGGGGCAAAGGCCCAAAATGATGGACAATTTTAAATAATGCTGTATTTCTTATAAAGAGTTAACAAAATGGGTTTTACATTACCATATATTAATATCTGTCATTATTAACTGACTAATCCTCAATTATTTATCAGAAAATTGAAAAGTTTATGTGGAACAGTAAAAATACGACATAAAATCAGAGGCATTCTGCAAAATCAGGGACAGTTGAGAGGTATGTCCACATCTTAGCATTGCAGATGTTCTTGCCATTATGCATTCTGTCTCCACTGGCCTGTTTTCTATTGTAACATCATTTCTTTATCTGTCCCATGGCTTCCATCCTACCACCCATCCCAAGCACTTCATCACCTCTAGGTTCTTCAGCTGCACTGTCTCCACTACCCACGTTTCTCTGTCATTCAGAAGTACTGATCATGGAATTGTTTTCTACATCCTACTTTTCATCTTCTTTGGCACTCTTCTGTCAAACAGTACCCCTGACACTCTCTACCAGTTGGCTGCAGTCGCTCTAGAGCTACTCAGAGTTTGGTGACTTTAGCTAGAGATCTGGAGTGCACCTGAACTGAAATCCAAGGCATCCACTGCAAACAACTGAAAAATAAGTACTGTATATTTAAAGCCTGTATTGCACTTTGTTAACTGAATTTATTTGAATTGTGGCTTCATTTTTGCTGACTGCATTGTTTTTAGAAATTCTGTATTACTGCCTTATATAGCATAGGGGAGATTCAGACTTGCTGTTTGGTATCACTAGGTTCTAAACCAACCATCTTAAATTAAGAGGGACTCCCTGCACCCTTGTGGCAGAAGTGTGTAGCTCAGGTTTCATCTGAGTTGAGGACTGCTGGAGAAAGGCTCAGTCTGAGGCTTTTTCATTGGTAATTTGTCTTGAAACTGTTGAATTTCACCCGTATTTAAGCCTCATGTTTGCTTGTAGCTGCACATTGCAAAATGAGGGTTAGCACTGCCCTGTATAGATGCAACCTCCTAGAAACTTAAATGTTCCCTAGAAGTCTGTCATTAGAACTATGCCAAGTCCCCTGTTGCTCTGCAGGCAACTCAACTGCACACTGAGCAGCATCACCACAGCTCTTCACCCTAAACCATCAACAGAATAAGCCACTCTGTTATTCTTACATCATAAACTGATCTAACTTACCCACTCCCCAGCAGTACTACAGTATAAACTTGCCATTATGGGTGGTCACTTTTCCACCATTTCTCCAGCCAGCCTGATTATGGGCATCCTGAGACAATGTAGTAATTGCCTCAATTGTACTGACAACCACTTAATCCTGAAAAAGCCACATTGACAGACATCTAGTATAAAAAGATAACAAAAGTAAGAAACTGATGTCCAAGAACAACAGGCAACTGTCTCTGCAGAGGACAAATTCCCTCCACAGATTGAACAACAAATCAGAAGTCTTGTAGAGTCCTCTAAAGCTAATTATGAAGCTAAAATAGCATCCCTAGCCAAGAACAATCATAAGGCATTCTTCAACTACATCCAAAATCTAAAAGGAAGTGCCCAGTTGATAGTAGATGGTACCACTCAAATTGTACCGGAAGAAATTGCTAACCTGGTAGCTAACAGATTTGATACAAATTTCACCCTCCTATTCTTACCAGCCATAACAAAGCATGCCTAACACAAGTTCTCTACCTAGTATCTCTAGAGATCAAGTCATATCTGTGCTCTCCAAGGCCAGATAATGGCCTCAGTGGGATCAGATAACATCCCAGGTTGCTTACTAAGCAATCTAAACAGGACCTAACTGACCCACTTGCTGTTCTCTTTAACTATAGCCTGAGAACTGGCTTCATATCAGCAAAATGGAGAACAGCAACAATAATCCCCTTGCATAAAGGGGTGCCATCAGCTGACCCTAGGATTGGGAACTATAGACCCATAAGTCTAACCAGCCTCATCTGCAAGACCATGGAGAGGATCATCGTGAACCTTATCAACAAGGATATAGGCAACCTTCAAACTCTAGACCCAACCCAGTTTGGCTTCATTAATGGTAGATCATGTTTATTGAACCTGGTGGACTTCTTTGAGAAAGTCACCAAAGCCTTGGATGAAGGTAAGACAGTGCATGTCGTTTATCTGGACATAGCCAAAGCCTTTGGATGACATACTGCAAGGATCTGTACTGGGCCCTTTGATATTTGGAATCAATTTCTTGGAAGTCCAGGCTAAAGTAGATGGCTTTTGGCTTACTAAGTTCACTGATGATTACAAACTAGGTGCAATCATTGAGTCCCCAGTGATGTTAACATATTACAGGAGGGGCTACCACAAACAAATGACTGGTGCCAAAGTCACTGTTGAAAACTAAATGCAAAAAGTGCACCATTATCCCATTTGGCAAAGCAGAATTACCCACTAATTACAGTATTAACAGCAGCCCTCTACATTCAAATCCAGTGGTGCAAGATCTGGGAACAAAGGTTGGCAGCAATCTGAACTTTGGCCACCAGGTTTCCACAGTGGTAAAGAAAGCCTACATTCTGCAACTCATGAAGGCATTGTATCCAAGTCTAAGAATGTTATAACCCCGTTTTACTCGACTCTGATCAGACCATTAAGAGAGGACAATGCTCCCTTCTGTATGTATCTCACCAGACACCTGCAGCAATTGGAGAGACCATGAAAGTTTCTCACTAAGAAGATACAGGGCCTCCAAAACATGACCTACGTGGACAGACTGAAAGCCCTGTCACTGTACTGTGTATCATATAGGCTACTGAGAGGTGGCTTGTGCCTGGACTACAGGGTAGTCCCTGACCCCGACCTGATGGAAATGCTGAACATCTGCAAATCAAATGACAATAGACTCACTTACTCTAGGGATCTCAACCTTGCCAGTGACACTAAAAGAACATGCCAGAGAGACATGCATGTCTCCCAGAGATTGCTGCTGTTCTAGAATAAACTTCCAGTTCAGTTTACTATTGAAACCTTGAAACTGCATAGGTCGACCGGTCACATGGTCGACCCAAAATCCTGAATCCGGAACAGCGAAATTGTGGCCAAGTCAAAACTGCATACATCGACACTTGTAGTTCAGTGTATTTGACATAGCATGAGGTGACGTCAGTCACCCATGCTCTGCACCTTAACGTACCATGACATTCCATAGTAAATGGTATGTGTATTTGCCCCCCTGCATACCAACTCCGAGATCAAACTACAGTAAGGAAATGGGCTAATTCTCTGTTCCTCACTGAACCACGATCTCGATGCACAATGCCGAACTCAGATACTCGAACTATACCACCCATTCGCTGTAGTGTAGTCGGTGTTTTTTGAGTCAGCATTCTGCCCATTGGAAAACTGCCTTTTGACCACATACCAGTCGACAGCAGTGACTTCCAGTATTCAGTAGTAAACCTTCCAGTTCATGTGAAGCAGTGCTCCTCATTGACCATATTCAAGTGCAACCTGGACAAATGGACAGGTGACTACAAACTTACCCCAGGGATGGCACCCATGTCCGTCATGGACAAGGGTAGTCAGTGTTGATCTGTAAAGTAAGTCCACCTAATCAAGGACAATTAGGGCAACCTGAAATTAACATGGCTAGACTTATAAAGGCTCTAGGGCTGCCAGCCTAGTAACCTCCTATGAACCTATGAATCTAGCTTTGACCTACTTTTTCAGACTTCCCTTATCCTCAACCACCCCCTACCAGAAACTGTGAACCTGTTCCATTATTTTCCCTTCTATTTCAATCTTCAACTTATTCTGAGTTCCCTTATTAGTTATTAGGACCACTGCCTTGTCTGTACTGAGTTTAGTCCCTGTGCCTTCAGCTTTGCATTTCATTCTCTTATCATTTGCTGAAGGTATTGCTTAGAGTCTTCTTGTAATGTGACACTGTCAGCATACAGCATCTATCTCTTCAACCTGCTTGCTAACATTGTCAAATACCAGTATGAACAGCAGTATGCTCAGAGCTGAACCCTGATGCACACCCACTCCCACTCGGAACTCCTTTGTGTGACTGAACAATGTTCGTGCTTGAGTCGTTGGTTAGTTGTACATTGCTTTTAATAATTCTGCCATTGTTTCTGGAACTTTGAACCATCTCAGAACTGCCCATATCAGCTTACTTGGGACCTTGTCATATGCTTCCTCCACTTCTAGGAACATCCATTTAGATCTTTCCTCTTCTCTAGCTTCTTCTCCACTATCTGTCTCACTGTAAACATTGGGTCAATTGTGGTGTGTTGTGATCTGAATTTGAACTGCTCATCTCCCTTATTACTTTCTATCACTTTGCTATTGTGAATGCTGTTTTATCCTCTTTGCTAGACAAGCAGAGTACTTCTTACCCTGTTCAATCTTTTCTATCTTTCACCTTTTCTTGCACTCCATCTTTCTTTAGATAACTTCGTGGACTTCTGCAGTCCACCACACACCTTCCTTGTACCTTATTTCCATACCTGACTCAGGCGTATTTCAGTTCCAAAGTCTTCACAGCTGCTCTTTTAGACAGTGCCATTTTTTTTCTTCAACTCTACCTCTCATTTTCTTCCTGAGGTGCTACAGCCTCGATTATTTCCTTGAACTCTTGTACTTTCACTTTATTAAAATGACTAGAGTTTATCTGGTTTGTCTAGATTTGTTCCATTAATAGTACTGATGTGTTAGCTAGATGATATTGTGTCTTCCTATACTTACACAATGTAAAAAATATAGCATTTTCTCAAAGTTGCTATAGTGTGAGAGATTAGTTACATGAAATCAGCAGCATATCCATCTAAAATGAATATCCAGAAATAAAAAGCAAAGTCTAAGCTAACCTGTCCTGGTCTCCTTCCTTAGGCTACAGATCTACAACCTCCAACCTATAATCATTAATAAGGAATGTTAAAAAAGTATTTAAACAAACTGTGCTGCTGACAACAACTGTTAGTCCAAACAGGGGTCTAGGGACAATGAGCAGCTAATGTGCTGTGTGCGTTGAGGCACCATTTCAGAGGTGCCACATACAAGTACTGGCTGTACACAAAATGGACATTCAAAATCAGTGCGTTCAATAGATGTAACAATATTCATTGGTTAATACATTCTACCTGTCTTGAAGGACACATCCTGATTGTGCTATAATGAACATATATGTGAAAGACCCATAGTCATTCAATGTATCATATGTAATTAGGACTGTCATGGTGGACAGTGCTGGATGCATGCTTGAAATGCTTTTGTTTGAAATGTGTTATCACAGCATGTGTGTAGTAACATGTACAGTTATGTCTGCTACATACAGACTCTGGTAGTTGCTTTTTTTTACACTGTTTCTATATATTATTATTTATGACATATCTTATAAGTCCTTTTTGGGGTAGGTATCACTTATCCAGGGATGCAGGTTTGTGTACGCAGTAACATTGTAGGTTAACATCTGCTTTATTTGCATCATTCATAACATATGTAGGGTAGCCAGCTATTAACCTTCTATGACTAATGTTTCAGAAGATAACTCTGAGATGAGCTGCCCATGTTATTCTACCATTTACATTGATTTCAAAGTAATTTTTCATATTCCATAAATTACTGACCTCTATTCACTATTTTCCCGGGCAAATGTCTTCTAGGCAAATTTGCATGAAAATATTACCATTCCTGTAAATGCTAAATTGCTTGCATTACGCCAGATATAAAAAGGTTACTTTTAAATGAGAAAAAGCACAATTATATAAGCTGTGCCAATACTTTGTAATTAATTTAATCCATGGCAGAGTGTTACCTCAAATAATCTTGAATGCATAACAGGTGGTTATTTAGAAACAAAGACATATGAAGTGACTAACAAATAATTGCTTTCATTATGTTGCAAGTGACTTGTGCTTGCCAGGACTCAGCTGAAAACAGAAGCCTTGATTTGCCATTTATTTTCCCCAGATAGTTTCTTATTTTCCATTCTAAAATGTGGAAATGATTTATTTTAATGTTATATTAAAGTAATCCAAGGGTTAGGTTACATTACCTTCATTAATGTAATCCAAGTCAATCAACAGTGTGTTTTACCTCATTGTCTCAAGAGGAGTATGATAGTACTAATAGTCCAGCTGCTTATGGAGACTTCATTTCCAGTGAGTAATTATTGTAATAAAAAACACAATCTAGCAAGCTCACAGTGTGTTGTAGGAGTTTGCACATCTGCTTGAATGGGCTGACAGTTGTTGACTGACTTGATGAAATGTAGAGTAGAAAAGCAGTTCTACAAATGACCAAAATGTAAGGGACTGTGAAGAAAACAAAGCAAATATAATGATAGTGGGGAAGTACTGCAGGATGATAGGTTAGATGAAGATATTTTGGGCAGTGCTTTATGTTCCTAAGACAAGCAGAAACAGGAAAACATAGATCATGACATTTGCTAACTGGTAAAAGGACTGTTGTTAGGTACAAGATTGTACATCATCCTCCATATTCCAAGAAGTTCACAATGTATATTTGAACCTGCTGGAGAAATTTACCATCCAACCTAATATCCTACACATGGGAGACTTTAATTAGTCCGCTATAGACAGAGAATCCTACATTCCCTCAAATCTATAGGCACAGAGATTCCTGGACTTTGTAAATACAAACACCTTTAACCAAAGAATGAATACACCCACCAGAGGTGCCAACATACTGGACCTCATGGTCACAAATATGGGAGAACACAGCACTCCCCCAATGTCTTGTCCTCCCTGGTAAGCTCAGACCGTAAAGCTGTCTCCTTCTAAATCAAAATCTGTTCTGTAATCTCATTAAAACCAGTGACAGCCAGGAACTATTCCCAGGCAAATTACCTTTTATTAAGTGATGGTTTGTCAAAATTAATTTCCCCTTCAAACCCCGAGAACAGAGCAACCTATGCTGAATTACTCACAGAAACTATGTACGAACATGTTAATGGCTGCATAGAGGCTGCTACCTACCAGAAGTAAGTCCAGGACTAGCCCAGAAACAAACTGCCCTTGAGGCATCCCAAAATAAACCAGATATACAACAAAAGGAAACAAATTATGGCACAAATTAGGAATGGTAACTCCCATAAAGATAAAAACTGCCCCATCAAACTAAATAGGCAAATATGAGGGCTAATTAAGTCAAGCAAAGCCAACTCTGACATCAAGATAGCCTCCCAGGTGAAAGATAACCATAAGGCCTTTTCAGCTATACCAGAACCCTCAAGGACAGCACACAGCAATGTGCTGACCTGGTGATTAATGGTGCTACATTCACCGTGCCTGGTGATATTGTGTACCTATTAGCAGATGGATTCATTTCCAGCTCTACCCACCCCCAGCCATCCCCCAAAAATAGTATAAAACGTAACCCCTCAAGTAAGAACAAGCTACTATGGAGGATATCCAACATCAGGAAACTTTACAATAAACACAAAAGTTGCTGTCTAAGAAAACAAAGGCATGGCCCCAACAATGGAAAAGCACCATCTTATCAAATCTTCCAAGGGCTCCTTTGAGAGAAACTTATCAGGTACAGCCAAGGATATCCATAAGGCTTTTTACAGCTATGTACATAACTTAAACTGTAGGACCCAAGCATGTGCAGAACTAGTAGCCAACGGTATCACACACACTGACCCCACAGAGACAGCAAACCTGCTAGCGGATAGGTTTGGTGAAAATTTCGCTCCCTTATTCCCTCCTAACTTACAACAAACCTTCCCCCAACCCCCCCCCCCACATATCTGAAGAGCAGGTCCTCAAAGCCCTGTCCAAGGCAAAAAACACAGCTTCTATGGGATCGGATGTCATCCCAGTCTGTCTTATAAACAGGTTAAAACATGAACTAGCATCACCACTAAGTACCCGTTTCAATCATAGCATAACCACAGGCTTTGCTCCTGTGGAATGGAGAACAGCTACAGTTATTTCCCTCTACAAAGGTGGCCTAGCAACAGACCTGTGGAATTACAGAGCCATAAGCCTGACCAGCCTCATCTGTAAGACAAAGGAACGTATCATTATGGACCTCATAAATAAAGACATAGGTGATCTCCAAACCCTTGATCCTACCCAGTTCAGCTTTGTGAAGGGCAGATACTGCCTGTTAAATCTGGTGGATTTCTTTAAAAGTGTGACCAAGGACACTGATGAGGGCAAATCTTTGCACACAGCATACCTTGACTTGACAAGGGCTTTTGAGACAATCCCACATTCAGGCATTACCGATAAATGTAGCAAACTGAATGCAAACCCCTTCATTGTAAAATGGGTTGCCAACTGGCTCACAAATCAGACACACACTATATAGGTGACTCCACATCAGTCATCAGAGCTGTTACTAGCGGGGAGTCACAGGGGTCAGTGCTGGGTCCCCTACTGTTTGGTATAGGCTTCTCAGAAGTTAAGGTCAACACAAGGTGCAGGGTTTGATTCTCACATGGGGTAATTGGCTAGGCTTGAAATGGCCCACAAGGGTAATTAGCCTAGTACGAACCCAAGAATCTATGAACCTATGAACCTATGAACCTAAAGGGTCGTGGCTGACCAAGTTTGCAGATGACTGCAAACTAGGTGCAATCATTGAATCCCCAAATTATGTCAATATACTCCAGGAGGGTCTCACACTGACCAGCAACTGGTGCATTAGTCACAGTTTCAAACTGAATGCAAAGAAATGCATCATCATTCCCTTTGGCACAATCAATGTCCTTTCACGCTATCAAATAAACAGCAATACACTAAGTTCTCATGAAGTGGTAAGGGCATGGGATCACAAGTGGCAGTGATCTTAACTTTGACCACCATGTATTTACTATAGTAAGGAATGCTTTCTGTATAGCACACTTACTTAGTAAAGGCATCACTTCAAGAGTAAAAGACATTATAATCCCATTATACTCGGCATTCATCCAGCCCATAATTGAGTATAATGCCCCATTTGGCATGTACAGTACTAAGCACCTGCAGCAATTCGAGAGACCTCAGAGGTTTCTAACAAAGAAGATCAAGGGGCTCCAGCATGTGCCTTGCACAGACCAACTAAAGTTCCTGTCACTATACTCTGTATCGTATAGACTTCTTAGAGGAGACTTATGCTTGGCCTACAGAAAAATCCAAGACCCAAACCTAATGAACTTGCTGCATATCTGTAAATCAAATGGGACTAGGATTACCAACTCCAGGGACCTAAATATCACCTGGGACTTAAATAGGACATGCTGGAGGGGCAGATTTATCTCCCAGTGACTGCTGGATGTTTGGAACAGGCTACCAATTCATGTGAAACCGAGCACCTCTATGACACTGTTCAAGAGGAGCCTGGATGAGTGGATGGAGCTTCTTATTAGGGATAGCACTCACAACCCTCCTGGACATGGGCAGTCATCACTAAGTGCAATCTTGGGTATTGACTAGCATTTCTATGGTATTGGATTGAGATGAAATGGTGAGGCTTAGAATGACCTCTGGGTCACTAGCCTAGTAATCTCCTATGATCCTATAACTAGGGAGCATGTATGGCTGCATTCAATAAAGCCAAGAATATGGCCGTAAATGGAGCCCTATAACATCCCAAGATACCTTCAGAACAGCCTAAAACATGACTTATTAGGACCCTTGGAGTCATTATTTAACTATTGTCTTAAAATAGGCTTTGTGCCACATGAATGGCAGACTGGGATGAAAAACCCAGTTCATAATAAAGGACCTTCAACAGATCCATGAAACTACAGACCCATTAGCCTGACTAGATTTATTGCAAAGCCATGGAAAGAATGATCATGGAAATTATCAGCAAGGACACAGGAGACCTCCAGACACTGCAGCCATCAATGTTTGGCTTTGTCAAAGGAAGGCTATGTTTATTGAATCTGGTAAACCTCTTTGAAAAGGTCACTAAGTCAATGGATGAGGAGGAAAAGGTGCATGCTACCTTCTAAGATCTGGGCTAAAGCATTTGACACAATACCCCCACTCAGGCATTGTCAACAAAATTACAGAACTATGTAGAAACCCCTTTATAACATGCTGGATAGCTAGCTTGCTCACTGATAGGACCCAAGAGGTTAGAATTGGTGAAGCCACCTCCACGAAGAGGCTGGTCACAAGTGGAGTCCTGTAGAGCTCTGTGCTAGGCCAACTCCTCTTTGGCATCTACTTCTTGGATGTCAAAGTCAATGTCAAAGGCCTCTGGCTTACCAAGTTCACAGATGATTGCAAACTGGGAGCAGTCTCTGAATATCCTCAAGTCAAGAAGGTCTAACACAGACAAATGCTTAGTGCCAAAGCTATGGCTTAAAGCTCAGTACCAAGAAATGCATTATAGTACCTTTTGGGAAGTCAGCACCCCATGTAACTATGTCATCAATAAAACACCCCTAAACGTTGATTCTCTAGTCAGGGATCTGGGAGCTCATGTAGATAGTACCCTAGCCTTCGACAAGCATCTGTTCAAGGCAGTAAAAAAATCCTTCAGCGTTGCTCAAATTTTAGTGAGGGTAGCTAAGTCTAGAGAGGTTATGATACCAATGTTAACAGCTCTCATCAGCCCCATCATAGAGTATAATACCCCCTTCTGTATGTACCTGACCAGACACATGCAGCAAGTGGAATGTTCACAAAAGTTCCTTACAAAAAGAATATAAGGAGTAAACACAACATCCTACACTGATCGCCTCAAAGCTCTGTCTCGTTACTTGGTATCATACAGACTTTTGCGACATGATCTTTGGCTTTCATACTAGGCATCCCTGGTCCTTATTTTAATGAACCATTTGCACATCTGCAAAACAAACATCAAACTAGTAAATTAAAAGACCTACATTTTGCTTTGAGCATGAATAAGACATGTTGTAGAGACAGATCTGTTTTTTAGAGAATTCCCATTCTCTGGAACAGTCTCCCCATCCATATGAAGAAAAGTTCCTCCCCATCCCTATTCAAGCATATGTTGGACCAATGGATGGGTAATTGGAAATTTACCCCTGGTCTAGTGCCCATGTCTCTGATGGACAGAGAAAGTCAGTCAATCACCCCATACATAAATCAAATTTATGGATCCCATTTGGATTGCATGGCTAGGCTTATAAGAGCTCTAGCAGTCGTTAGCCTAGGTTGCACCTATGAAACTATGAACAATAAAGAGAGTGTGTCATAAGTCAATGTATGGGAGGGTAACCTAAGTTATATATTAGAAGAAAGAAGACAATCTGGATTGGGATGTGGTTAGTGAGTATGCTGGCAGTGAGGTTATAAGGGTCATGTAGGAAGCAAGAAGGGAAGACTGGTGGTAGGTATGGTTTGCAGAGCACCAGGTACTTGGATGTAGTAAGATGCTAAACTGATAGACAATATGAAGGACTGGGTCAAACAGAAGACAGTGACAGCACCAAAAGACTTACATCTTTCAGAGACATAATTACTTTAATAGGGGACCAAAATCATACACTACAGGTATACACTGGGCAAAGTTTTGATGAAAAAGGAACCCATTGTGGAGGATAATAACTTCAGCTGTGTTGCTAAGACAAAAGACATCGCAGAGCATGAGGGGAGGAAGTAACTGGCAAGTAGTGTATGTGCCACAATATAATTTAATACGGATGCTAAGGCCAAGAGATGGAATTAAATCAAACTAGAGGTATAGGAGTTTGGATGGGTGGATTTCAGGAATTTGAAACAGTTTAGTGGAATACACTGGAAACTGCATAAATTACACCGTTGTGGAGAAATAATTGAGAAACATCTAGAGATGTCTATGATAGTGAAAGGAAAATGCAATAAAGAGGAGCAGAAAAGAATATAAAAGAAGACAGTCCATACGTGAAAATATGAAAGTTAGCACTGTAGTAGAGGACAAAAAAGAAAGTATATAGGTAGAAAACGATGAAGGTACAAAAAGAAGCTATAAATAAAGAAAGAAGGTCTTGAAAGCAATCAGATGGTCCAAGACAAAAATTCAGAGAATCATAGAAAGGGGTGTAGAGAAATGAAATTCTGTTTGGCAAATATATGAGACTGCTAAACAGCAGGCAGGCATGCTGAACGATTTCAAAAGTTCATAGTTTGATATTTAGCTTACCGGTGAAGGGCCATGAAGGAGTTTAGCTGTAGTTCTCCTGTTTTGTGATGAACTTTATGAAAGAAGCACAAAGAAGGGTACTAGTTTAGAAATGGTCAGGAGGGAAAGAATGGGAGAAATGGGAATATGATGATCTCCCATGTAACAGGGAGGAGAAATGGGAATATGATGATCTCCCATGTAACAGGGAGGAGAAATGGGAATATGATGATCTGCCATGTAACAGGGAGGAGAAATGGGAATATGATGATCTCCCATGTAACAGGGAGGAGAAATGGGAATATGATGATCTCCCATGTAACAGGGAGGAGAAATTGGAATATGATGATTTGCCATGTAACAGGGAGGAGAAATGGGAATATGATGATCTCCCATGTAACAGGGAGGACAAATGGGAATATGATGATTTGTCATGTAACAGGGAGGAGAAATGGGAATATGATGATTTGCCATGTAACAGGGAGGAGAAATGGGAATAAGATGATTTGCCATGTAACAGGGAGGAAAGGAGCTAAGAATACTTAAGACGAGAAAGAATGTATATGGACTGATGGAACTTACAGCAGTATTGAAAGATAAGATGATGCTTTTCACTATGTTTTACTGGATGATGCAGTATCAAAGGATCAGAAAAGGGTTATGGTGATCTCCAACAGGACAATGATGGATCAATACTAATTGCAGTGAATTAAAGCCAGCAAACCTGATCTCATTTTAAGGCCAGATCATATAAAGCATACCAAGGAACACATTGGAGGGGTTTTGTTTTGCCAGAAACAGGATAGTTGACTTGTTCAGTCATCCTGACTTACTAGCAAAACCTCATATCAAACAATAGTAGTTAGCTGTTGATTCAATGTCTGTAGTTACATACCTGAGATACAGGAAGGCATTTGACATGAAGACCCAAAGAGGGCTGAAGACAAACCTGAACGATGTGGGAGTATGACCCAAAATACTAAACTGCATGGAGGAGGCTGAGGACCCCCCCCCCCGAGGAGGTCAGAGAAATTGAGGAATCAGGGGAGGGGGGAGACACATCACTATCACAACTACCAATACCCCACATACTCCAGGGGGAATTGGAGAGGGAGGGGGAACAGATATTAGAGAATGCATGTAACACCAATGTAGTTATTTTGCAAAATACAAGTGAGGACTTTAAAGTTTATAATTATAGTTGAATTGAATTTGATGATCAGATAGCAGATTTGTTTCAGAAAGGTCTAACATTTGTTCCTGACAAAAAGGCTTCCCTACACCAAGCTATAATTGACCTTAAGATTTTCACTAGAAAGCTGAATTCTGAATTATTTTTCAAGGTCCTGAACTATAACATCAATGAACAGGCAAGACATAAAAAGCCCAGTACATTTAACCCCACTTTACACCCTGCAGTGTTAATTTTTGAGGAGTTATGTGAAAAAGACATAAGGGATGTGTTCAAAAAAGGGGGAAATATTAGGGCTAACAACTTGAGCAACACAAAAACAATGTTACTTAGGGAAACATCTCAACAGAAGTGGGGGCTTGGTCATTGTGAATCATGACACCTACACCAATAAAATGCTTAATCATTTATTTGGGGAAACTTATTGTGAAATTAGTTTAAATTAAAAAAATATCAGCTACAACAAAGTTGACATTATGCTGGAAGAGTTACTTATGAACCAACAGATTAACCTAGAAGAACACCATTATATGTCAGTAAAAAATCCCAAAATACTGACAATATTTGGGATCCCCAAGATTCATAAAGACCTTGTTGATCCCCCGCTTAAACCAATTGTTGATGCTCGAGCGTCTAAACCTTTCCCCATAGCTAAATTTATAGATGGCCAACTCAAGGATGCTCTACTTGAATGCCCCTGGATACAAAAGGACTCGTGGGACTTTTTGTCTAAAATCAACAAAAAGATGTACACTGACAACCTGGTTTTTATGACAGTAGATTTTAAGGACTTATTTTCAGTCATACCACATGAAACAGGTATAGAATGGTTCTATCAATATCTCTGCCAATATTCTACACTTAGCCACAGTAGTATACTAACACTAAGAACATTGATGGAACTAGTGTTGGACACTAACATCATAACATTTGAACAACAGTTATTTAAGCAAGTGAAGGGTGTGGCAATGGGGGCATCATGTGCTCCCATTTTTTCCAACATTGTATTGGCATTCTGGGAGAGAGAGTGTATATTTACTAGTCCTTATGCAAAAGAGTGGACATTTTATGGGTGGTTCCTTGACAATATAATAATTTTTTGGAAGAAAGATAAGAGGGAACGTAGCAACTTCCCTGAATTTCTGAATAATAGTACTGACTTCTTGGAATTTACCCACTCTATCACTGAAACCACCGTTCATTATTTAGACATTACTATTACTAAAGATTCAGCAAAGCAACAGTTTACTTCCACTATATACCATAAACCCACTTATTCAAATAATCTTTTACATTTCACCAGCTGTCACCCCCTTCAGCAAAAGAAAGCACTAGTAAAAGGTCAGGGGGTAAGACTAGCTAGGATGATTTCTGAATATGATGAGTTTGTTATACAGATGAATACATTAAAAGACATGTTAGAAAGGAGAGGGAATCCTTTGAGCTATGTTGGCAATATACTCCAGGAGGTAATAAACAAAAGGTCAAGTGGGTATTTTCTACCCCTACTTGGTACAGGGGGAGGAATTCAGAATGAAGTAAGACAAGAAAGTGGTAGGTCTTTCAAAAGGTCAGCTATATTTAAACTTAATCAGCAATTTTACAACATTAAAAACATTATTCAGCACAACTGGAATATCTTTAGTACTGATCTAGAACAGTTACAACTAGTAGGAACAGGCCCTAATATAGTTTACAAGAGAGAATGCAGCATAAAACCATGCTGGAAAGACAGAAATACCATCCAGGTAGAGATATAGGGGTGGTTAAATGTGGTTTATTGTCTTCAGTACCAATACATTCTGGAAGCAAAAGACATCATGATCCCTAACTATGGTAAACACACTATAAGAGGTAAAATGTCCTGCAACAGTAAAGGTGTGGTTTATTTAGCCCTATGCTCTCAATGTCCATGTTTCTACATTGGCAAAACTATAAATGCATTAAGGAGCAGAATATATCAATATTATTATGATATAAATAAAAAGGATGGTAAAAATGCATTAGCAACACACATTATTACCAATGAAGGACACAGATTTAAATTTGTTATAATAGAACAGGTAACTTTGGAAGAAAGTGGGAGACCTCTTAATGACTTTTTGGAATTGTCAGAACTAAAATGGCAAATAAGGGCAAATGCATCAGAGGGCCCCAGAATTAATAGTGCAGTGTCCATTACTTCTGTTTTAAGACTTAAGGCACAATTCTTTTTATAAAATATATAAGGAAAATATAGGATAGTTGCTTTTTTATGGACACGTTGCAAATACTGTTGAAGAAGGTTATGCATGTTACTTGTGGATTATGCATTGTAATTTTTAACATACCTGAACAACTGTTTTATGATTTTTATTCTGTCATTTTAACATAGTTTTGGTGATGGTTGCTTTAATAAAGTGTTTTACTAATTTATCAATTGTGTTTTACTAATTGTTGTAAGGTGTAATTGTTTTGTCATGTATATAAGGGATGTTGGGCAAAAGCAGCTTCATTCTGATGAAGTTTCCATTAGAGAGATGAAAGCGCTCATAACAATTTTTTTGTATGAATTTGTACCTTGGTTTCTTCATTTTGTGGACTATCAGTTTGTGTGGTGGTTTGTTCCTGCATGGATGATTAGTTATAAGGGCAGTAAATAAAGGATAGGAGTGAGTGAAAACTGTTATATAAGAAAGGTAGCAATTAACAGGCTATCTTGTAAGTCAGTACTGATCATAACATTCTATGAGTTACTTGTGTCTTGCTTACCATCATATGCTGAGAGAGCCCAGTGACTCTATATGTGATGTCATGATCAGAGCTATAGCCATAGATGGGGTTGAGGCAAGGTTCAAACGAACTCTGATGAGACTCCGAGAATGGAATAAGAGATGTCAACCAGAGATCAGTGCAGGCATGTGCTAAGTAATGTACTTTGGGAGTTACACTCTAGACCTGTGTACAGAATTGGCAGGGAGAAAATAAGAAGAACAAACATTAACAGGGATCTGTCAGTGATGATCTCACTCATGATAAATGATAAGAAAAAATGTAAAGGATCACAGTGGATGCCAAAAATGTAGGTGCACTTCTAGGGTGTGTGCTGGATTCAGGAGACAAAGAGGTCATACCACCAGTGTACAGTAGACCATAAATGAATCAATGGGTGATATTAATAGAGGATGTCCAGAGAAGGGAAAAAGACTAGAAGTTTTTTTTAGCGTCACTAAACTTTTCTGTGATTACTTAATTCGAAACACAGAACAATAACGAGTACCATGCTAGATTCCAATTATCGCATGCACTATAGAAATATTCTTAATGAATTATTCCTTGTAGTTCAAAATTTACAGTAAAATTCTGCATTTAAATTAAAGTGAGGAATAATATAAATAACCCCAAAAGATAAGCAAATGAACTCAAATGATAAATCAAATAAACTATCACAAAACCAAGAGAGTTAAGGCTTTTTTTAACTATGTAAAGAACTTTGAAATACATTAGAACTTTGATCACCCCTCCTTACCAATTCATATAACTAGTTCAATGCACTCCAACTTCTCAGCATGCATAATAGCACATTCAAGGAGAAGCTTGCCAGGGAAAACCAGTAAAATCTTCTGTCCAAACAGTTTATCTTTGGCAAAACTATTCAAGTTGATCCTTAAGCCATAGTCCTCCATAGTAAAGTAGGTATCCAAACAAACAAAATCCCAACATCAACATTCCAAGAATTCCACACATCATGACAACATAGGTTCATAGGTAAGCACCATGGTAGACACCCTTGGGGGGGCATTTTAAGCCTAGCCAGTTTCCATTTTTGTGCTTGAAATAACCTATCCCATCTGGCTATAGATTGGTCTTATCCTTCCCATAGCTGATAATTACATTTTATCCCCAATGAGAATAATTGGGATCATTCCATAGATAATTTGAGTGTATCCTTGCATGGGATAAAGCATTTAGGAGATGCATCTGTCCATTAGTAGTATAGGGGGGAGTCCTTGGGTGAATTTTCTGTTTCCCACCCATAGCTCTAAGTTATGCTTGAAAATGGACAGGGATGAACTTTGTTTATGTGGATGGTGAGTCTGTTCCACAGCAGTGGTGTCCTCTGCGAAATATACCTATCCCTCCAAACCATTCTGTTGATGCTGCAGAAGAGGTTTAGATCCCTAGACTTAGTATTTCTGATGCCATTTGACTTGCTGATGTGCAGTAAATCCATCAGTAATGGGATGGAGGATGCCTTGTATGCCACACACAAGTCACCTTTAAGCAAGCTGTAGGATACCAAGTACAGTAAAAGGATTATAGTAACAAATTCACAAAATAATAAAAAGTGGACCAAGTCCAAGTTACAATATCAGCCCTAAAACATTAGAAGATGAACAGACTGGGACAGTGTTATATCAGAAGAAAGTAGGATGTCTAAAGTAGAACAGTATAGTCCCATGTTGGCATACAACTGTTCAGTAAGTTCACAAACCATAAACAGCCACAATAATAGAATATTCCAAATGGAAATTCACAGTGGTGACATCCCAATGGAATGAGAAGCTAAAAAAAATGATACCATAATAGCAGATAACAACAAATCCTGACTTCTGTTAGTTATAGCAACACATTAATAAGCATGAAAGGAAATTCAGTTGATATTAAGTAAATAGGTTGATGTATCATTGTGATGTAACAAAGCAAAGCAAAATTCTTGAGTTAACATATTCCAGTATGTCATATTATATGATAACCCCCAAACCAACAGATTGATACATAAATCTAAGTAACAGTGAAGAATAACTTTGAGAGCATTCATGTACTATATCTTTATGTTGCAGTAGGCTAATAAGATCACCAAATTTGAACTGTTAGATGTTCAAATTATCCTAAAAAAGGTTAATTACCACTTCATAGCTAGTTATAGAATACCTTCTTTGTCCTATTTTGAGAATAACACCTATTTTAACACCTTAGCTGAAATCCCCATTAACCCCAACCTTTCTAATGAGGACTTTAAGCATCCATCACTAAAATGGCTGCCCTTCACTGCCATTGTGGTCTGCATGCCCACTGCTTCCTTGACTTTATAAATGCTAACTCCCTTGTACAATTAATTAACCATCCTTCAAGGGGCCCAATATCCTTGATCTTGTCCTCACAAATGTGCACACCTATATATGTATTATCTTCCCTTGTTGAATCAGTGACCTTTTCCTTTAAAACTAGAGGTACTTCCCCTGCAAAAATCTTATGTTTAAGAACTTCTCAAAAACAAGTCTTCAGTCACTTGACAACCTAGATAAATTGCACTGCAATCATCCTCTGATGGTTTCCATTGCTAAAGTTGCTGACCATGCCTCTGACTTCTACTCCTACCTAAATAGCTGTGTTGATAAGGCACCCCCAACTCCCATCAAATATAATGTGAAAGTTAAAAACAATATCCTATGGTGGGATACCCATACAAAAATAAATTATATAAAATGAGCAAGAAATTACTTAATGATTATAAAAAGTCTCATTCTACCTACATTAAGATCATACTTAAGCAAATGTGCAAAAACATTAAGTTATTAACACCTAGCATGAGTGGAATTGCAGACGTATTGACATTTTCATATTTTCCTGTCTGCACATCTTTCACCTAAGATAAAATTCTGTGTATGGAGTTTTGCAGGTTTACTATAAACAAATGTATATATCTCAAAAACTATAAAAGTTACAAAAAAGTTAAAATATATACATTTTTCAAGAAGCATTCCTCTTCAGAAGGGTGATATTATTTTGTCAGCCAGACATATTGGTGATTTTATGTTGAATAAGCAATCAGATAATATGTAAAGTTCATTGTTATAGTATATAAACAGCTATTACCACCTATCTAACCATACCATATCAACTCCAACTACCAATGTGACTTTTGTTCATATAGATGTGATTTACAACTTACTATAAAGCATTTTTGTGGATGTCACTCCATTTTTGAAATATTTGCATAATTAAGAACAGAATGCATATTTTCATATTTAATTTAATTTTATTTATTTTACATTTTTAACTGGGAAAGTTCGACTGGACACATGTCCTTTTTCAGCGGAGGCCCAGGAAGAAAAGCTCCAGTTACAAAAAATACAAACATTGCAGAAGTTGACAAACATGCAAGGAATTGCAGGGAAGTAAATATTGTGGGAAGAAATAACCAGGGAATTGTTATGGCTAGTCTTGTACAGGCCCTAAGGCCGATAGCCTAGTACCAACCTATGCACCTATGAAGCTATGAATTACAGAAGTATTCACAAACAACAATTACATAATGAAGGACAATGCAATTCTTTAGAAGTAAACATTTACATCACACATTATACATGAATATATACAATTAAAATGAGAAAGATAACTAATTACATGTAGATGAGGACAATATTATTGTACGATAACACTCAATGAGTAATATTTAGTTAAAGAGGCTGAGGTAAGGCCTACTCAGGACAGTTGCAAGAACAGAGCCAAGTGTCTATTAAGTGTGATTTTTAGGAGCTTTTTAAATTGTAGTGTAGAGCATCTGGAGGGTATTGAGGTTGGCAGTTTATTCCATATTTTAGGAATTAAGTTTAAGAAGAGTGATTCCCCAGCTGAGTTGTTAGCTTTGGTGATGCCTAGAAGGAGTCTGTTACTGGAATGAAGGGATCTAAAAATGGTGTATGGTTGTATAAGATTTTTGAGAGTAGGGTTTTATCTGGTTAATACAGTATTTTGTGGGCAAAGGTTAATTAATTAAAGTGTAGCAGTTGAGGAAGGTCGAGACATTTTAGCTGTTTAACAGATGTAGAGTGATATGTCCTGTATGGGCATCAGTGGCAAACTTGGCAATTTTATTGTAACAAGATTTCAGTTTGGTTAGGTCAATTTTCTGGAGGTTGGTTAGAATTGCAGAGGCGTATAGGAGAGTTGACAAGAGGTGTGTGTGAGCGATAGAATCTTATTTATTATTTATATTTATTTATTTTACATTTGTTGACCGGGCTTGTCCAACTGAGGTGAAGAGCCCTTTTTTACCGGAGGCCCGGGGAGGAAAACTCCAACATATTATATAATTTTCATTATAAATTAGCATTAAACATCAATGTTACAGGATTATTACAAGGCATTAAGTAGCAATACAATGTTATACAGTGACAATAATCAGGAGTATAGCAAAGCTCTTTCAAGATGTAGAAGAAGAAAATGTCATTAACATGAATATAGTTTTTGGGGTAAGTCATTATAAAAACCCAGTTTTATCATAATGTAGTTGCATGAAGGCAAGACAATTAATATAGAATGTTTCACTGAGCTGATTTGCTTAATAGATTTTAGAAGACAGATTGAAAGAGTAATCAAGGAAGATTAGAGAGAGCTAGTGAGAAGAGTGAGTTAAGGGCAGAAAGTAGATTAAGGTATGAGAAGTAGGGGATGTTAAGGAGGGAGAGTGCAGTGGCAGGACCAGTGACTTTTAAAGTGCTCTTTGGTGGCTGTCTTAAGTTGTTTAGGATGTGTAAGGGTCCTGATTTCTAGTGGGACCCTATTCCAGGCAATAGCGGGGTGATAGCTGTACATGTTGTGTCCAAATTTAGACTTGGGTTTGTAGATTTATAGTAGGTCTTGGTTAGAGTTTCAGAGAGGTCTGGAGGGAGAATAATGTAATAATAATCTTTTGTGTTTCTTGTTAGAAATTGTTTGTTTTGGTATAGAAGACCTAGTTTCTTGTGGACCTTCTTAACGGTTTGAGCTATGTAAATATCGAATTTCAAGTTATTATCAATTTCTACTCCTAGCAGTTTAGTGTGAGTTACTGGGGTGATAATAGTTTTATTTTTGGATAGTATATTGAAAGACAGGGAAGATGAGTGCGATCTTGTTGGGTAGAAAAGAATGAACTTTGTTTTGTTGGGATTTAGAATGAGGTAGGAGTTAGTGAGCCATGTTTCCACAGATAGAGAGGAATCTTGGGTTATGATGTGGAGGTGTAGGGAGGAAGGTGTGTATATTAGAGTACAGTCATCTGCATATTGTACTACTGAAGCATGAAGTGTGGAGGTATGGAGCTGGTTGGTGAAGACATTGAATAGTAGAGGTCCAAGGATGGAGCTTTGTGGAGCCCCTAAGTCCACTGGGAGAAGCGGGGAAAGGTGGTGTTGCCATTGGATGGCCTGCTGTCATCCTGATAGGTAGCTTTGGAACCAGGTGATAGAGGAGCTACTAAGGTTTAGGATGGAGAGAGCATTGATGAGTTTATTGTGATTTACCATACCAAAGGTTTTGGGCAAGTCTAAGAATATGGCAGAGACAAATTGTCTGTCATTTCTATAGTGGTTCACTGTGTTAATAAAGGACAGTAGGGCTGTGGTGGTGCTGTGAGAGTGATGAAAACTGTGTTGAGTGTTTGATAATAGTTTATGTGCATGAAGGTAGTCCATGAATTGGGAATGTACGACTCTCTCTAGGATTTTAGATAAGGGTGACAGGATGGCAACTGGATGAGAATTAGTAAGTTCAGTGGAATTACCTCCATTGTGTAAAGGGAAAATGTGCAAGATTTTTCAAATAATAGGAACCAGGCTGTCTGATACTGATCTGTTTATGAGTGTGGCTACCCAGTATGCTATTGCTTCTACTGTGATTTGCAGAAAGTCAGCTGGGAGATTGTCTGTGGCTAGAGTGGTTGGTTTCAGTTTTTTAAGTAGTTTTTTATGGTATCAACAGACACCGGTGTAATGTAAAGTGGTTGGTGCTATTTAGGGAGTTAGTGCTATGCTGGGGTGTGAGAGGGACAGAGTTGTTGGAGATGTTCTGAGAATTTGCAAGAGCTTGGATAGTTACTGTAAAGTATTTATTGAAATGGGTTGCTATATTATCAGAGTTGCTGGTTGATGTTGGAGTAGGAGTAGCTGATTTACCAGGCAGAAGAATATTATTAACTACAGCCCAGAACTTTTGAAGATTATTGTGGTGTTTTTTCTGGATATTGTGGTAGTAGTTATGTCTATTTTTACTAGTTTCTTAGCTTTGTTTCACAGTTTTAATTGTTTGAATGTTTGTCTTGCAATTTGGGTCTTGTTTTTGTGAAACTGTTCCCAAGCCTTATCACTAGATTTGAGTAAGGATATGCCTTCTTTACTTAGCCAGGGTGCATAGTTAGCTTTTACTCTAATCATTCTAGGGGGTGCATGTTAGTTTAGCATATCCAAGAAAGTGGTGTTGAAGTTAACAGCATCTTCTAGGGATAGCTGTCTGAGAGATTCCCAGCTGCAGCTTTTTAGAGCGGAGATGAACCTGTTTGGGTTGAAGCTTTTTTATTTCTGATTGAGCGATAGGTGGTTTGGTTGGTTTGGTGAGTGTTGGTTCTTAGAAAAAAAACTGGCTGATGGTCAAGCAGTCCATCAAGGAGACATCTTGATTGCAATGATAGGTTAGGGTTGTTAACCAAAAAACAGTCAAGGATAGACTGTCATTTGAAAGATTTGTCAGTCCTGGTAGGGGATGTAATGAGTTGGGTGAACCCATGGAGGATAATATGGGATGTTGGAATTTAAATGGAGCACTTGAGCCAGTCAGTGTTGAAGTCACCCATCAGGATTGTTTCCTGTGGGAGGGAATTAGAGATCCTGTGTAGTATGTTTTCTAGTGTGGGAATATTGTTTCCTGGTGGGATATGACCAGTTATGATGTTAATTTGTTTTTTGGGGTTACTTTTTGATTTGGCCAATATTAGTTCTACATTTTCAAAGTCAAGGATTGTTAATTCTAAATAGTCAAGTATTAAGTAATTTGTGAATAAAATTGGTACTTCCTCGCCCATTCTGGTTTTCCTGTCTTTATGTACAATATTGTATCTGGGAGTTATGATTTCATTGTCATTATTGTTAGGTTTTAGCCATGTCTCTGTTAATATTACAGTTTTAGGAGAATAGAAGGAGAGTAGGGCATGCAGATCATGAATTTTATTTCCAATACTTCTTGCATTCATGTTTAGGAGGACAAGGGAAGAATTGTTGTTCTGGTGTAATAGTTCTGGGTTGAATGTGATAGAGCTGCTTGCCATATTATGTAGGGGGATGGGACCAAGATTGGTGTGTATGTCCCCAGAGCAGTTTAATTGCTTAATAAGGTGTAAAAGTAGTTTGGCAACCTTGATTTGTAGTTTGGCATGTTTTTGACAGGTTTGGGATATTGGTGCTTGAGGTTGGAATTTGTTTGCATGGTAATCCTTGTGGCTGGTAAAAGTTGGAGCTATAGTATAGTTTAATTGTCTATTTAGGTGGGATAATGAAAGAGGGAGATTGGTGGATTCTAGTAGAGTACAATATAAGGGGAGGGGATATAAGAGTAATAGCAGTGAGCTTGTGGTGATGTGTAGGACTGTTAGGTGTAAGTGTTTATTATTAAGGTGAAGCATTTTATTAGGGTATTTTGATATTTTAGAGTGTAGAGTGTAATGGGTATAATAGAGTTGGTGACTGATAAATTGAATGAGTAGTGTTTTGTGTGTGGTAAAGGGATATGAGGTTGCAGGAGGGGCTGGTGGCTTTTTGATTTAAGAACTGATAAATGAAGAATAGGGGTAGCATATAGTAGGTTTAATTATTTGATATAAGTAGTTGAAGTGTGGGTTCTGATTGGATATTAATATGTGGGTGGGGTTTGAAAAGTATAAATCTAGTTGAACTGGTGGGTGGGTGGGAATGGGGTTAGGCTAGGGGAGCTGAGTGATCCTGAGTGCAGCGAGGGAGAATGGAGTGGGATGGACCCTGGTCACAGCTGTGTGAAAGACTGCAGAAACTATCAGTGTGCTTTAATCATATAAAAGGTAAAAACAAAACAGAGTGGACACTTTATATGAAATATATCTAATAAACCTATGTCTGGCAAGCTTGTGTTAGTCAGGTGGTATGATGGGGTGGAAACAGGCAGCCTATACAAGTAGGTTTGGAGTAATGTTGTTATGATAATCATGAAGGTGAGAAGCAGAACCATAGGATCTTTTGGCTATCTACAGTGTGGAACAGAAAAAGGGAAGTAGCCATAAGGACTAGAGTGAAAGAGGAGGAGATGGGAGTTAGTAGAGAGTCTTGGTGATGTACGGTTGAATGAGGGTTACAGAGACACTGCAATAGGAAGATGGTTAATATTGTACACACATTAGCTCAGTTCAGGGCAAGTAGTCCTGATGTGGGAGTACTGCTGCTGGTAGAAGCCACTGGGTTTGCTGGCATTTGTCCATGGAGACTGTATTTTTAATTTACTTTGGGGAAACAATGGGCATGGAACCTAGAGAAAAGGAGAGAGGAGGAAGATGGTGAAAGGCACAAGTGGTAAATCTATTTGTTTAATGGAGTATAGTAGGTATAGAGAAGGGCAGAGGAAGAGTGAGTAAGGAGAGAAAGAAAGACTGGTTAGGCTGAAGTTAGGATTTAAAGGGAAGGAGCCCAAGAATAGAGGTAGAAAGGCAGGTCACAAGAAACACATCAAATGAACAAATACCGTTTGTATAAGTGCAAAGATAAAGCAAAATGTTGTGTTTGTTGTAGTCAGACTTATTGTACATCTAATAGTAACGAAGTAGAATACCCGTATAAGTAATATCACACTTGTTTGTTTAACTTAAAACATGCCAATTGTTAAATAAAATAACATCATAAGGCAGTATCGCACTGTAATAGTTTCAGATACACATAATACATGTGATGCTTGTTTATATATCTTGAAGTACAGCAGAGTGTTTTAAGTATGCATTGAAACAAATCTAGGTGCTATTCACAGGTTCCATATCACCACTATTTCAGTTATATTGGACTAGGCAACAGTAGAGATCATAAGCGACTGTTGTGATCAAAAATACATAGTAACCCTCGTAGGCTCACTGTCCATGAGTTTTGTAAAGCCAATGAATCAAATAGAGTGAGATTGATTGAGTTAGCTTAGTAACAGTCTTTCAGCTTCTCCCATTAGGGGTCAACACAGCAGATCATTGGTCCACAGATTGATTGACAATGGAGTTTTTACAGTGTTGAGTTGACAGCCTGGCACCCAACATTTACAGAAGGCACGCACACTCACCTACTGCATATCTTTAAAACTAATTTGACCACAGGGAGGACATGCAGACTTCTCACAGAAGGCACTCCAGCTGAGAACTGAACTGGAGGACATCTTGTTGTGAGGCGACAATGCTAACTGCTGCATCAGACATCACTACCTTTAATCACAAAAAATGACTTTGTCATTGTACAAAATGCCTGCAATCAGCTGTAGCACATCACCAGGACAAATAGTGTTTACTGGGCTCAGTAGAGAGTGGAAAGATAGTGCTAAACACCAAAGGAGGATTTTAAGCTGGGCAATGCATCACTGGAGTCCAGTCCCATAATCTCTGATATTGGGCAGTCTTGGGAAAAAAAAACTCTGTATGTGTGGACCCTGGTCGTAGCTGTATGAGAGACTGCAGAACTATCAGTATGCCCTAATCTTATAAAAGGTAAACAGAAAACAGAGTGGACAATTTATATGAAATATATCTAGTAAAGCTATGCCTGGCAAGCTTGTGTTAGTCGGGTGGTAAGATGGGCCAAAACAGGCAGCGTATACAAGTAGGCCCGGAGTAATGGTGTTATGATAGGAAGGTGAGAAGCAGATCCGCAGGATCTTTTGGCTATATACAGTGTGAAACAGCCACTGTTGGGACAGAAAAAGGAAAGTAGCAGTAGGACCAGAGTGAAGGGAGAGCAGATGGGAGTTAGTAGAGTGTCTCAGTGATGTGCAGCTGATGAAGTTTACAGATACATTGCAATAGGAAGATGGTTAATATTGCCCATATATTAGCTCAGTTCAGGGCAAGTAGTTCTGATGCAGGATTACCGCTGCTGGTAAAAGCTATTGGGTTTGCTGGAATCTGGCTGTGGAGCTTGTATTTTTAGTTTACTTTGGGGAAACAACAGGCATAGAACATTTAATCGCAATAATGGCTTTGTTGTTGTATAAAATCCCTGGAATCAGCTGTTGCACATCATTGGAACATATAGTGTTTGGATAAATACATATAAATATTTGCAAAGCAGTCCTAGTTACACCCAATTACCAGTGCAAAGTTTTTCCAGCATTGTGCATGCTATCATTTGATACTGTGGAGCACCATATAAACACTTTCTGGTTTGAGATTATTTTAATTTAATTTAATTTAATTTTATTTTATAACGTAAATTTTTTTTTTTTGTTTACTGTTTCTTTTTTTATTTTATTTTATTGTTTCCTTTGTCTTGGTTAGTTATTTTATTTTATGCTTGCTTACCGGGGAAGATAACTGATCAAACATAACCAAGTTCAGCCTCAGCATGGGTTAGATACAATTGAGTACCATATAAATCTATTAAAGTTATTAATATAATCGCTAATATATGATATGCTTTTTAATATCTGAAAAAAATAACTCACATTTTTCTCAAGTACCACATACTCCATTTGTCTGAGGAACCATTCCTGATCTCTACAGTGGCTGGGTACATGAAATGATATTTCACAGTGCATCTGTGTTGAGAACACAAGTTAAATACTTTAAAAGTTCCATCTTCTGCAACATGCAGGAATGTAACATGCTGTACATTTTCCACTTTTCAGCTAATACATTTGCAGTGAGGAATGAATTGAATTTCTGGATCTAAAATTTCTGCAACATTTTCTTGAAGTGATAGAATTCCTTGCAGTTGCAGCTGGAGCATTTTTCTCCTTAGAATTATACTTCTGTACTTCCAAACGTAGGCAATCATGAAAGCAAATGCATTTTTTCAGTTCTACAGAAACATTTCTACACTATGACACCATATGGTCTCTGGCTAGTGAATAAATAGTGTTTGATACTGTGGATATGACTAACCTCCATGCAGTCATCAAAGTGAACTCTCTAGAAGAAATACAAAGGCTAATGGTAACAACTGGAATATATAGTACCAACAGAAATAAATTGTTTGATTCATATGATTGTGAAACCACATGAAGCTATAGGATGGACAAGATAACTTTGATAATAAACTGGATGAATATAAATGACATTAATTTATACCGGTTAATATTTTAAGGCCTAATAGACCACTGCCACATATCGTCTTATTACACATATGGAAAACTGACTACATGTTAATTGAACTGCTGCTTGCACGATCAGAACATCATCTTTGGTACTGTATTCATTCTGTTGATTTCAGGGGTACTTTTATACAAAATTCAAGATATATTGTAGAAATCACATTTTAAAATGAAAGAAACATGGAATTAGACATCAGTATGAAGCCATTATACCTATATTGTCACTTTGTTCATTGCAAAGCCAGTCAGGGGTAAAAAAATATACTAGATGACACAGTGTTCATGTCTACCCACAGCACTATGTAGGCTACTTGTATATCATTGTGAGTACATCTACAGTGTGCTTTGCTTTTGCACCCCTATAATGTACCACTGTATTCAGTAGTTTTCTTATAATATTCTGTATTTGCTATATGTGTGCAGCTGATTTTGCTCCTCCTAGATTGTTTGATGAGCACCCCCTTATAGTTGTGACATTATAACACTGTCTTGCTTCATTTTATGACATTATAAATGCATATGGTCTGCGACATATGCTGCATATATTGCAGAACATGGGACCTATGCCATACAGTGTTTCTTGTGTCCCTGTACTAACATATACAAGTGCTGCAATCCCCTTTAGCACAATTCAACAAAACTGTAAAAGTCAGTGCATTTGATGTGACTGCGCAGTTTATTTGAAAAATTAGGAAATGCAGCTTCTGCACTGTTCAGGCCTCCACTATGTGTATATGTCATGTAATTAAAAAAATGACAGCAAATGGACATGAGGATGTCATGTTTGATACATATATATATATATATATATATATATATATATCACTTTATTTTGCATAGGACCTATGCAATACAGTTTCCTTTTTTCATGCTATATGATTCAGTATTTCCTACTTTCACAGTAATATGCCTGCTATTGAAATGTCAATAAGGTTATAATTATAGAGTCTGTTTGCTCATGAGTCCTAATATCATGTTGATTTAGTACTGAACAGAACCCAAAGGTGAATCTGTACTATTATTGTTTCTCTAGGACAAGTGTTTTGGTTTCTTAAAATAAATACCACAACTTAAATCACAGTTAATTATATCACTCTTATGTTCATAGGTTCATAGGTGTGTACTAGGCTAATGGCTCTGGGGCCTTTACAAGCCTAGCTATAGGATTACCTTGTCATCATGCCACCCAACCTTAGTTCCCAGTGCCTTTGTCGAGAAGAGATACTGGAGTTATCCCCGGGGTGAATTTTCTATTTCCCACCCACTCATCAAGATTTCTGTTGAAGAGGGTCAGCAAGATGCTCTGCTTGACATGTATGGGAAGTCTGTTCCATAGCATGGGTAGTCTCTGGGTTATAACTTACTGTATAGTACCTGTACAGTAAGTTATACTAGAAAGCTGCACACAAATATATGAAATTAGTAATAAAAATATTTTAACTGATCAGATGATGCAAACATTTACATATTTGGTGCCACTGATGTAAGCGTTTAGTCTTTTGGTACTGTATTAAACTGTTTGCTACAACTTTACTGCCTTGGCGGCTCAATTTTTTTATTTTCTAGTGTTTTTTTCTATATTTTGTAAACAGTCTTTAAATTCCTGGTCTTACATTAGAATTATACCTAATTATCATGTAGTGAGGGTATTGAGCTCTGTGTTGGTTTTGTGGAGGGTGTGTACAAGTTTGACATGCTATCTCTCGCATAATATTTAAAGTCTGCTATTTCTTCTACAAACCTCATCATATTACATAACATGATGTGTATAGGTGGGGTGAAATTCAGAATGGGATATGAAAATATTCGGCCCGTGTATAGCAAAGCATGAGTGAGACATTTATGATTTCCACTAGGTACCTGGCATATGAAGTAAAAAGAATTAAAATCCCTTTATTTGACAGAAAAAAAGACTACATTTCACAAACTCATTAAAATTAATTTTACTCTTAGATGTTCACCATAGAAGTAAATGTTGGATTTTTCTAAACACCCATTGGTTCAGTGAAATGTGTGTGTGTGTGAGTCTTGTGTATATGGTTTATATATATAGTTTATTAACCACTTGTTTTTTCAAGTTTGGCAAGATACCTTTATACAGTCTTTTTAAGGGTAACTTTACAGGTTATTATATTTGATATTATCATGCCACAGTATTTTTAACGTTTTTTATAATTGTTTTGTATATAGAAAATTTTTTTAACACATAACAAATTTTTTTAACACATAACAATTTTTTTTAACACAAAAAAATTTTTTTAACACATAACAATATTTTATATATTATCTTTTTTGATAAGTATTTATATGTATTTTAATTACAAATCTATGTAATTTATCATATATCATATATTTCTGTTTGAGACATTTTTTTGAATTATTGGTAGTATAATTCCCCTTTTTATCAGATCCACACACTCATATAAATGTTCCAATATATTTATAATCTTTCTAAACATTCAAAATTTTCCTTAATATGTATAATATGTATAACTTTATACTTGTATGATTACACTCTTGTGTATAAGCTTCACATATACATTAATTTAATTTATCATCATAATACTTTTATATATTCAATTCATTTACTATCACAATACCTTTATATATTTAGTTATGTTTTTAACAATGTAATAGCATTGTATTTCATATCATTTCTACTATTTCCAACTGATTTATATATTTCTATACTATATATACATTTTTTACACAGTATTAGTAATATACACATTTATGTCTATTTATACACTATACATACATTTTCTATAAACTTAGTTTATTATTAGTAAAAATTATACTATAATTAATTAGCATATTTGTATGTATATTATATTATATTCTATATAGGATGGGTGAAAAGTAAAGTAGTTATTCAAGTATTTACAATATATTATATTTAATTATACCATATTTTTGCACTTTAACCCTGAACATAGTACCACTGTGACGATATATATTTGACTGTCTTCTCTGATTTCTTACAGATCCTTACCACTAATAGATATTTTGATATGATTATTGTTCAAATTCTATTTCAGTTGTAGTGTATCTTTAAATAATTTTTTAATAGTTCTTTGGCGCCAAAATGTTTATAAATTGAATGAGTTTATACATTCACTTTCAGTTCTGAAGAAGACCATTGGATTTGGTTGAAAGCGCTAAACTGTCATATTCTTCTGTGTTTATTTTTATGTTGTGCACAGTCTTTTTATGTATTCACGAAATTCCGTGTGAGACTTTCTGCTCAAACAGGAAGTGTTTTATGTGTTTGCCGTGGTTTATGGTGTAGTGTCGTGATGTCCATTAAAAAATTGTGAGCCTATTCGGGTACCAGTGGATTATTGAAGTTTGCCCAGCATATTACTCGACTAATTAGCAGCGTTACGCTTATTGGTGTGGCCGAAGGTATTTTACTGTGTTGGTTCAGCATTTTTGTTACGATGTATATGGTGTGTGTGTGTGTGTGTGTGTGTGTGTGTGTGTGTGTGTGTGTACATATATATATATATATATATATATATATATATATATATATATAAAATATGGTTTCACTTCGAAACCTCGACACTCATATTACTGAACCTGAACTTCTCTAGACCAAAATACCATAACAACGGAATCCCGAATGGCGGAGTTTACACCTGGTAAGGAAATGCTTGGCCAACTTACAGTGAACTTTACGCTGAGGTAACAAAAACCCACCTAGGTGGGGGACTACGCTCCCACACCCCCATGTGGGGGGCTGCGCTCTCCACACTCCCCAAGTAAATATACCAGCTCTGAGATTGCACTATAGTGGAGGACAGGGCATTGGCCTTGGTGTGGGATCCCATTGGTCAAGCATTTGCCTGCCATGTGTGAAATCTGCTGTTCAGGATTCCATTGTTATGGTATTTTGGTATCAAGATTTTCATGTTCGATAATATGAGCATTGATGTTTCGAAGTGAAACTATATATATATATATATATATATATATATATATATATATATATATATATATATATGGATCCCTATCGGTTGTTAGAATTGACTGTCAAAAAAAGCAAATGAGCTTGGAAATGCAGTTTTTACATTTTTCCAGTCATTGCACATGTGAAATTGCAATGCAGCAAGGAATGGGCATTTTGCTCATTATAGTGAGATCTTGGAGTTGATATATATAAGTAACATGGTGTGGGGGGATGGTGTACTTGCTCCCCTACAAAAAAAAATGAAATGTTTCTTTGTTTGAACCTTTGATGGTCTGACCAACTGACATATGTTCATATATTATATATAGAGAGATAGAATAGATAGAGTGCAGTTTCTGTTAAGGCTTAAACATGGATGCAGTATGCACAGCGGAATCATTTTGTAGATGAAGGAGGCAAATCTGAATAAGCAACTGTTTGAAATATGTTCTGTGATCTTACTGATGTTGAATGAATTGAACCAACCAAGTATTTTTAGTCATATAGACTTTATCTACACCAACAATGTCTAGGTTTATATTTCTAATAGGCTTTATGTTTTTTCCAGAGCAAGCAATAATTATAATACTGTCTTTGACTATTTTTTTAAACTCTCATATGACATGAAAACCACACCAAAGGCCAGACAAGTCATTCAGGTTAAAGAAAAAGAAAGAAAGATAAACAACTGACAGACATATAGATTTATGTTAACATCAGAGGTCTTCTTAATGCAAATATTTATTTGATCTTATCCTGTACTTCACATGGATAAGTGTAATCTGTGACATTAAAAATGTAGTAATTGTTTTGCTATTAAACAGATAGCTTTAGACATGAATTATTAGAATGACTTAAAAGCCATTAAGTGCATAATGTATGTTGGTTCAGTAATGCCATTACAGAGGGAGCTTTCACAAGCAGTTAGTGCCAGACTATAATAGTAATTGTGTTTATTCTTTGGCACACTGACAGTTGCTTTAATGCATTATCCATCTCAACTGATACACGTGACTTTATAATCATCAATGTCATAAAACGGATATTCAGCTTTGTTTCCTGGAATAAAGCAGCAGTTGCTTTATTTTTTTTTACTGGCCTTCATTCTTGACCTCCATTGTAGTTCAAGCTTCCATAAATATTATTTGAAAGATGATGTTCTTTACTACATATCAAAGAAAGAAGAAATGTATATTCTTCTATATGATAGTGTCATGATTGATTTCATTTTTGTTGTTAAATCAAAATCCCTTCTACATTGTTGGCTTGTAGATATAATGGCAGTTGGTATACATGAAGGGGCTGCTTCAAGTTAACGCATGGTCATCACTTGCAGTACAGGTGACAAAGCTCACAATGTGAAGTCACCACTCTTTGGAAAATGCTTTAATTGAAAGATATAACCGTGCAGACATATATTTTTGATCATTGGTCAAAAAAGTTTAGAACTGTTGGATGATTGATTTGCATTTTACAGTTAAAATATGATCTAACTTTAAAGTATGTTTTAAAAGGAAATATGACTGGGGCTATATATAAAGGAACTGATAAATAGAACTGAGAAACATGAAATATTAAAATCTCACTACAGATTTCAAACAAAATACACATACGTCAACTGCACTGTAGAATGAACAGTATCTATTTTGAAAGGATAGCTAGTGACTAATTTTCCTATATCCCCACGTCCCTATTCACCTGCTTTTTCTGAACTCATTGCAAACCATTATATATCAAACAACTATATATATATATATATATATATATATATATATATATATATATATATATATGTACAGATGTGCATATGGCTCACAGTAATAAGCAGTGTAGTGCCTGTATGAAGCAGAATGGATGATAATGGAGAATACTTGGCAAAAACAATGTTTTTGCATCACTTTCAGAATGTTATGGCTGTTGCATAACATCTAGGAGTTGCTGTATATCAACTTGGCCAAAGCTCTCAATGTCTTTGCTCAATACACAGGGTCAAAGCAAAAAAGAATGGGTAGAAAACCAATTATTGCTATTTATACTTCTAATGTGATGTAATGATGAGGAATATTCCACATTTTGAGTCTTAAAAAGTCCATGTTCCTCGCCATTCCACATTTGAAGGGCATGTTTTGCATTCACTATTAAGAATGTTTCTAATTATTGCCACAGACAGCCAAGAGATATACTCAGCAATAATTTTCCTTTTATCACATTTAGTGTCAGTAACAGTTTCAGGTGATAATGGAGACACTGGACTTTGCATAACCATGTCACTTGGTATTATGGATTTGCAATTATATATGGTCCAGTGTTCTCCATTATCACCGCAGGAAGCATACATGAAGAGCAATGCAATTAGAGTACTGAGAATTATTGCTGAATAGCAAACATGGAGACTTTATGACAACCACGTACCCAGAATTCTGTGCTAAAACAACTCTTACCTTTTGTATGCATATATATATATATATATATATATATATATATATATTCTATAACCAAGCGCTGAGCCTGAATACCTACTAGTATATAAAGCAGAAGTAAAATAATCAGTCCTGAACCTAAAAACTTAAATCCTACATATCTGTAGTAATTCATAATATTTCATATAAATTCTGTTCTATATAAATAAAGTGTTGAAGCTACTTATATCCATGAACAAATAAATTATTACATGTAAACCAAGAATAAGAAGCATGCTCTCTCTCTCTCTCTATATATATATATATATATATATATATATATTGTTCTGTGTCACCCCCCCACTAACTAGACTACTATAGTAGTATACTAAATGTTTATATCATGGTAGGCTGTGTTTAAATTAGGATGCTTGAAATAAATGTTCTGGATTCACTGTAACAGCAGTTGTACATTCTCTGTGTTTTAAAAGGCTTATCATGAGCAGGAAACCACTGCTATTTCCCCAGTTTCAGTAACCCTTTCCAGGTCTTAGGCCGCCTTACTACAGAGGCTTCCCACTCAGATGAGCCCCAATATTGAAGGGTGTTCCACTGGCAGAACTGCAAATCTATTGAAGAGGCTAATGTTAAATAACTATGTACTCTCCTAGAAAATGCATTTGGGTCCAGATTTATTTGGCCAAGTGATTTAGAGAATCACTTGGCTGCATAAATTATAACTGTTTGAGGAAAAAATGCCATCAAAAAGCAGAGGTCACACATTCAGTCATATAGAAGCAACAGTGATGCAGGTAATTTCAGTGTAGACATGGGAGTGAAGTGGAGTTTTAGTGGGTGTGCATGTCTATATCTGTAGGAGCATGAATGAAACGATGGATATATATGTGTGTGTGTGTGTGTGTGTGTGTGTGTGTGTGTGTGTGTGTGTGTGTGTGTGTGTGTGTGTGTGTGTGTGTTGGTGTGTGTTGGAGTTTGCATGTGGGTGAATGCATGAGCATTTCCCTGAGTATGATTAACTGCGTGGGTGGGGTTTCTTTGTACTCACAGGTGGATATGTGCAGTGGAGGGGATGTCATGGAGTGTGTGTGTGTGTGTGTGTGTGTGTGTGTGTGTGTGTGTGTGTGTGTGTGTGTGTGTGTGTGTGTGTGTGTGCCTGTGTGTGTTCAGGGGGGTTGCTTTTTGCCAATGTGATGCATGGGTTGCCCTGGGAAAACCCTACCACCATCAGGTCTGAAAGTGCTAGTGTTAAACAAGGGTGATTCAGTGTTATGCTACTAAGTAGATAATGAAGTCTTTCTTATTGTGACCATGTCTGCCTCTGAGTCATATTCTCACCTTCACATAAAGTGACCTACCTGCAGTAGACAATTTACGTGAGCATTTAGGATCTTTCTGAATCCTAAGGAATTGCTTACAGTCATTCTGACTGGACCCATTGGTTTGCAGTCAGATCTAAGGAATTATTATTATTAACAAAATACCAAAGGGTTACATATTTCTTCATTCCGTCCTGGTAGTATTAGTTATCACCAAATGTGATTTAGAGATCATATAGCTTCAAATTCATCAATAATATTGCATACAATGTGAAAAATAAGAGACTCTGCAATGTATAAAGACAGAAAATTCTGAATTACAAACTTTTATCATGCAACACTTACAGTACATTCTGGTGCAAGCTTTCCTCTACCCTAAATGATACCCAAAGCTCTTACTGCCTTTAGCCATATGATTTTAATAACCTTCTGCCACCGAGTATATATATATATAAATTCCCAAACGGCATAGATGCGCGGAACCAAATAAGGTGCACGGACCTCAACATGTAATCCACAAATGAATCCAGCACTCAGAACATGTAAAAATCCACAATCAGCAGAGTTTGAACTGTTTATTGAACAAAACAGCCCATAAATACACAGACCGGTGGCCGGTTTCGCTCGCAGCGTCTTCAGTGTGCCTACTGAAGACGCTGCGAGCGAAACCGGCCACCGGTCTGTGTATTTATGGGCTGTTTTGTTCAATAAACAGTTCAAACTCTGCTGATTGTGGATTTTTACATGTTCTGAGTGCTGGATTCATTTGTGGATTATATATATATATATATATATATATATATATATATATATATATATATATATATATATATATATATATATATAAAAAGAGAGAGAGAGAAAACTCCCAAAGGGAAAGAAGCAGTATTCAGCACATACAGTAATAAAAGATGTTACACATCAGTGAAAATGCAAGCAGCATTACCAAATGACCTTTTTCAACAACACAGCAGAGTTTGTTTCACCCTCTTTGGGAGCATCAGTGTATCATACCTCCAGCAAAAATGAAAAAAAAAAAATGACTATGCATGTTTCAACCCTTTCCTGAAAGTGTAGCTCTTTCAACGGTAATTTGCAGCAGTAATTTACAATGTAGATTGCCTTTCAAACATCTCTAATGTGCATAAATCGCTGTAGTTTTTATTTATTTATTTGCATTTGTTTACTGTGAAGTTCTGTTCCAAATCAACATAAGAGTGAAATAAAACAATGAGGCAGTTGAAAAACAATACCAAGATCAGTGGTTTTATTAGGATACGTGTTAGCGCTTTCACAGTTTTTTAAAACTGCTTCATCAGACATTAAAATTCTCTTACTACAAGACCAGTATAAATACATTCAAATCAGGCCTACTACCAATCAGAGAAGGGAATGTCAAATAGAAGCATTTAAAGAAACAGTACCACAAAAATAAACATAGACATTAATACACAAATAAAATCATATAAAATTGTTTCAATAAATATACTATAAAATCTATAATATAATTTATGCAAAATTCCTAACCACAAAATTTCAATTAAAAACACGTCTTGCTTTTAAAATAGGTCTAATTGAAACCTTGTCATTAAGACCCTTTCCACTATCCGCCTTTAGCCTAATAATCCACCTGGTTTTAGATGACTCAGTCATGGTGGTGCAGCAGTTAGTGTTGCTGCCTCACAGCAAGAGGTTCTCCGGTTCGATTCTTGGCTGGGGTGCCTTCTGTGCGGAGTCTGCATGTCCTCCCTGTGGTCACGTGGGTTTCCTCCTGGTGCTCTGGTTTTCTCCCACATCCCAAAGACAATGCAGTAGGTGAATTGGACACTGTAAATTGGCCCTAGGTGTGAGTGCGTGCAAGTGTGTCCCTTCTGTGGAAGGTTGGGCGCCGGGCTGGCAATTCGACACTGTAAAACTCCACTGCCAATCATGAGTGGACAAATGATCTGCTGTGGCGACCCCTAACCGGGAAAAAGCCGAAAGAAAAAAAAGAAGTAATATTTTCTAGATCCGCACCACGGTCATTAATTGTAGTTTTTTCAATTACCATGAACCTGAAACTGTGTGTAAAAATATACTTGCTTATATGTTTAGCTAAAGCATTCACATTGGAACCAGTCCTTATATTATAAATATATATATTATAAATGTTCAAAAGTCCCTGAACAACCAGACCTAAAGAAAACGTATAAGTTTAGTGTTAAGGCAGATTGTAATACTTCTGATGTGATTTATTTAGCTATCTGCACCTGTTCATCTTTCTATATAGGGATAACGAACAGATGATTAAGAGATAGAATTAGGGAACATATTTATAATATAAGGACTGGTTCCAACGTGAAGTGTTATTCCAATACTGATTTAAAGGCAGGTAGGTTAGTAGTAGTTCTCACAATAAGTGGAAGGGAGTTCCATGCTTTCACAACATAGTGGAAGTACAGACTTTGTCCAGCTGTCTTCAAGGGTTTGTATATATATATATATATATATATATATATATATATATATATATATATATATATATATATATATATATATATAAGGTCTTTACCTGCCACTGCTTGGTGTGTATGGGGTAATTATTTTGTTTAGTGCTGAGCAGGTTTGTTGACCATGTTGTGGAGTGAATACCTCTCAACCTCTTAGAGCAAGAAATCTGGGCAAAGCCGCAAATCATGGGGGACAAAGGCCCCAAAATAGGGACACTTTTTAAATATTGCTCTTACAAACTTAGAAAGTTGATAAAATAACAGGTTTTGCATTAACATCTTTTTTTCAGAAGGATAGTAAGTCTAAAAATCAAATGTCTGCCATTATTTTCTGACTTAACTCCTCAGTGATTTGACAGAAAACTACAATTTTATGAGAAACGGACCAAAATAAAAGTCAAAAATCTGGACAGTTAAGAGTTATGGTGGAGTGTTATAGGCTGGGTATATAGTAGGTAGTTGGGAAATTCTAGCCAGTTTAATTTTTTTAGTGATAAACAGTGATGGGTTCTAGTTTTTGAGTTGGTGGCAAACTTGGCTACTTTATTGTAGCACTGTTCCATTTTAGAACTAGAGGAACTCTGTAAATTGGTTTGTACTGGAGTGCCGTATAGCAGAGAAGGTAGTAGAAAAGTTTTGGCAAGGGTGCTTTTGGAAGAAGAGGTTACTGTGTGTTTGTTTCTATAAAGTGTACCGAGTTTCTGGTGGGTTTTCTTTATATTTTGTTGGATATGAAGATCAAACCAAAGGTGATCGTCTAAGACTACACCCAATAACTTGGTGTGGTGGATAATTTCAATGGTGGTGTTATCATCAGAGATAATTTTGAAGTTGTTTAGATTCATAGTACAGATCTTTTGTTGAAAGAGAACCAGTTTACTTTTTTTTGGATTGAGGAATAGCTGGCAGTTGGTAAGCCAGGATTCAACAGCAGAAAAAACTTTGTTGTGTATCGGAGAGAAGCTGAGGTAGCGTGTGAGAGGTGCAGATTATTGCGGAATCGTCAGCATACTGGATGAGTGTTCCACTAGTAGATGCTTTACATAGGTCATTGGTAAAAAAAATATTAAAAAATAGGGGTCCTACACTGGAACTTTGTGGGACTCCAGTGGGATGTGCTAGAAAAGGGGAAGTAACTTTTGACCATTTAACAGATTGTTTTCAATTGCATAAGTAACTGTGAAGCAATTTAGTGTGGGATGGGTAATTCCTAGGTTAGAGAGCTTGTTCAAGAGTAAAGAGTTAGACATGGTATTGAATGCCTTTGAGAGGTCAAGAAATAGTGCAGATATGTAGCGACCTTGGTCTCTAGCTCTGTTTACAGTGTCTGTGAAGTTAAGGGGGGCTGTAGTTGTGCTGTGTCTGGGACAAAAAACATGTTGTGTGTTTGTAAGGAGGTTGTTATGCTGTAAGTAATTCATGATCTGAAGATGGATACATTGTTCCATAATCTTAGAAACAGGGGAAAGTATGGCTGTGGGTCAATAGTTTGTAAGTTCAGTTGAGCTACCTCCTTTGTGAATGGAGATGATATAGGACTTTTTTCCAGATGCTAGGGACTATGGACTCTAATATGGATCGACTGGCCAGGATGCTGACTGGGTATGCTATGGAGTCAGCAGTTATTTTTAGGTATGCAGGTGGGAGGTTGTCAGCAGAGGTAGAGCAGGGTTTGAGTTTGCACAGTAATCTTTTTATGAGGCTTAAAGGTATTGCTTGAAGAGTGAAAGTGGGATGGTTCTCAGAAGGTTGGTCAGTGCTATGGGGGTAAAGAGGGTAAGAGGGATCTGGGTCAGGTGAGAGGGAAGATTTTTGGGTTGGATGTAGTGGAAGAGTAGTGAGTATTGGATGTTTTAGTGAAAAGATCAGTTATTGATTTTATAAAGTGGGTGTTAAACTCTCTGGCAATTTGGGGGGGGGGCATTTATTGCAGCCTTGGATTCCTCTTTTGTTCCAGGATAGTGGCCCAGAATTTTTTTGGATTACCTTTATACTTCTGCTGAGCTGACTATAGTATAGCTGCTTTCTTTGGTAACTAGTTTTTTTAGCTTGGTTTCATAATTGCTTAAATGTAGTTAGATCTTGTTCTTTATTACTTTTTTCCATATAGGGTTACCACCTGTCCCTCTTTGCGAGGGACAATCCCTATTTGGGCAGTTGTGTCCTGCAAAAAAAAAACTAAAAAATGGCAAATGTCCTGAGATTTTAGGAGAAAATTTTTTCCCAAGTTTTCTTTAATAGTTGCATAAAAGTTATTTTGTATCTGAGACACCTAAATATTATATAAAATATCATAAGGAGCTCAAATGCTATAAGAATAACCTTTTATTTTGGCAAAAAAGTAAAGTTCTGACCTTTGCACTGGCTGTGGGTATGCTTTTTCCTGCAAAATCTCATGTTTGTACAAAAAATGTCCCACTTTGGGCAATTGAAAAGGTGGCAACCCTATTTCCATAGAGCCTAGACTGCATCACTTTTTTCATTAGGTTTTTACATTCCTTAGTTAGCCAGGGCATGGGATTGTTTTCGATCCTTTTTGTTTGAATTGGAGCAAGGGTATCTAGTATTTTAGGAAGCAGCTATTGAAATAGTGTACTGCCTCATCTAGTGGCAGTACCTTTAGAGAAGACCAGTTTATTTTGTGTAGTGGGTCATTAAACCTGTCATATGACAAGTTAGAGAGATTATGGACCAATTTTAGGGTGTGAGGTTTTGAGGGGGGATGTTTACTTGAATTGAAAAAGCAGGTAGGTGGTCACTAAGGGTGTTTGGGTGTGTATCAGTGTTGGTAAAGTAGGAAGGGAGTGAAACCAGAATCCAAACTAAGGTGGCATGTGGAATGTATTGTCTGTCGTGTCTAGTAGGGTCAGAGAAAAGCCATGTAGGTTGATGCTGTATGTGTGGTACATGTAAAATAATGCTAAACTGGAGAGGTGAGATAACTTTGGAAAGGCAGGTAGATACATTAGGGTAGATGCATTAGGGGATTTTATTATATGTATATTATAAAAAAAAAAATATATATATATATATATATATATATATATATATATATATATATATAGGGTCTACTTCACATTGTCGTAAGCCGACAAAATCGAATACGATATTGTCAGCACAACAATGTTGAAAGTTCAGAAATCACCATAAGGAGGAGATTTCCATTTACCTTAATGTAGTGCAGTCTCGGAGTTGGTATATTTAAGTAGGGGAGTGTGGGGCATGGGATTGCCCCCTGCCTATGCTAGTTAGTTTTTATTTTTATTGATTTATTTATTTTATTATGTTAGTCGATATTTTACTACTTCGATCAATAAAGTTTGACCTTTATTGATTCGATGTAGTAAAATATCGATAACGTGATATAGACGCATATATATATATATATATATATATATATATATATATATATATATATATATATATATATACATACATACATACACAGCAGGTAATACACATCAGTTGTTTCATCCAGAAAGTTATTTGTTAGAACTAACATTTTGCTGTTGTACCTACCACTCACTCATATAAAATAATTGTACTCAGCTGTCAAGATGTAGCCCTATGGACTTCAGAAAGGGACTTTTTATTGTTCCTCGTTGGCACTTGTAACCATAAAAAGTCTATTTTATGGGTAACATTGTCTTAGTACATTAATGTACATTATACATTGGTTTAGACAGTTATAACAAATTCAGTACTGTTTCCACTATACATTTTCTGAGACCTGCTCACAGGACTACATTGATCTTATTGTCAGGATCTTATTGTTTGGGGCTCTACTGAGAGTGGTAATATGTGTGGTGATGGGTGTTGTGTTTTCTGAATGCCTTTGGACTTGCTGAGGCACAACTTTCACAACGTGTCTTCTAGGCAGTCTGCTGTTTAGGAAGATTGCTTTTGTGTCCTCAGCATACATTAGTCTATGTGTGTGTGTTGTGTACTATGTAAGGTAGGTGTTCTGTGTGTGATTTCTAAAACCTGATGTGCACTTGTATGTGAGAGTTTAGCCTCCAGTGACATTGTGTAAATACACCTCTCACATACTGTGTCTGCTTCTTTGAGGATTACGTGTTTGTCAGTAAACATGAGACAATTGATCCATTATCTCAAGATGCTCATATCCACCAAGTTGACTACAGAGAAGTTAGAAAATTCAAGTCCATGCTGTCCAGTCCTTGATTAGTGAGCTACAAGAGGGTGGTGTATTGGGGTTAGACAGCTATTAAGAGTGCTTTATTGGAGCAGATTATGCTGAACAGTACGAAACTCTACTAGCTTTAATGTTTGCACAATACAGAATTTAGTTAAATCTGAAAATATTGCCGCTTGACTCCCAAGTTGCTCTAAACTTGTTGGCGCACAAGGTATTTGCACTATATTGATGCTTTACAACATAAAGTTTTATGAACTGCTCTTTCTAAGTGTTTGCTACTGTACAGGGCACTGCTAACCCACGCAAACACCCCAAAATTATTGCAGCACAGAAAACAAAAAGAAAAATAACTAATGAGCCCTCTGCCCAATAAAAAAATGAGTACACTACGAATCTTTTTGCGTATTTCTCAAATTAGATAGACCAGGAAAATATTTCTTGCCACAAGATGAATAAATGCAGTCCTCCTAATGTAAAAAAACAAAACAAAACAAAAAAAAAAACAGTAGAATAGACCTACAAGTACAATGCTACCACAAATGACTGGAACAGCTAGCTACAAGTTCCTAAAGGCAATTTCAGAATAGATTTACAGCAGTAACAGTGCGAGGAAGAGCAACGTCTTTTACATACACATAAAAGCAGGAAACAGTAATGATCACTCAAAATAACGTAAGTGTGATTAGCAATCAAAGCTACTCGACTTTGCTTGGATGGATTACTCATTGTACATGAGCAAAACACTTCTGCAATGCTGGCTAGGACTCTGGAAAACGAACAGGAGATGATATGTAGTAAATGATGTTTACTCAAGTGCCATACTGCTTTGCTGGGTGGACACTCAGTATCATGGACCTGCGGAAAACAATGGGTGGGAAGAGTACAAAAATAGAGTAATACAAGAGCAATAGCAATGAAAGAAGGGAGGGAGGGACTTTAGAAATCAGATGATCGAGGCCAGAGACACAGCCTTATTATAAAACGACAACAGTAATAAGGATGTGAGGGTTGAGGAAAAACAAGTCGGCTAACTAGGGAGGCGTACGCTCAAATAAAGGCAAAATTGGAGTTCTTTCAGAAACTTTAGCTTAATGTGTTGGTGGGGGAAGGGGACAGACACAGTATGCAACTTTAAGCAGGTAAAAGATAAGCAAAATATAAAAAACACTGAAGCACAAACTGGAGCAGAGACACTTCTCTCACTATTGACCTTCTGCTACAGTTTAAGGCACCAGACTATGCAGAAATTTACCAGTAACACAGTTTATGGATAAATGCAATAATAAATTATTGTTGTTGTCTTTCGGCTTTTCCGGTTAGGGGTCGCCACAGCGGCACTCCGGTCCGCTAATGATTGGCAGTAGATTTTGACAAACGCCAAGGTGTCAGCTCGACATTCAACCTTCAATGAAGGCATGCCCATTTACGCATATCTTTCGAATGCCCACCCAACTGCGGGGAGGACATGCAGACTCTACACAGAAGGCACTCCCCACACTCCAGCTGAGAATCGAACGGAAGAACCTCTTGCTGTGAGTTAACAATGCTACCGCTGCACTACCGCAGATGTGTTGCTTAAAATCTCATAGGACCACACAGTTCTGCCACAACTGTGAATTAAACTAAAAGACTATGAGCCAGCAGGGTTTAAAATACAAATAAATAGCTTTTACAAATAATTCTGCTTGTGGAAATAGAAGTGCAGAACAACACAGAAACACAATCTTCACACAACTGCTAATAAAAATACAAGACTAAAGTTCCAGAACAAACTCAAAAATACAAACAGATGGAACAGTGCAGAAAAGTGCAAACTATTATTATCACACAGGCCAGCAAGTGAAACTGAAATATTTAAGCAGAATTTAAATAATTAAAACAATTTAATTCTCATTCCTTTTTTTGAAAAGCTAGCTGCTCACAGTTTCACACCTCTCCAAGCCTTGGATAAAAAAACATAAATTACAAACATAAAAAATTAATGTGTATTAGTAAGTAAACTGTTGACATTTGCATTTCACATACACCAACTGTACAATGTCTTTTGACAAATGGTGGTATAAAAAAATAACAAAAAGCTGTTAGCAAGCTATTTTAAGACATTCTAACTGATTAAATAGAAGGTTATTTAATAAATTAGTGTCTCTTAAAATAGCTTGCTGTCATCTTTTTATTTTTTTTTTGCATCTCAGTTATGCTGGTATTGGTTTGTTGTTACAAATGTTGTTATCCTCTATGCATAGGTCAGTAACTCCATTGCTCCAGCACTGGCAAAGCCAACCTTTCAGAGGCTAATTCTATTACTTTTTTGACAAAGAAGAACAAATGACAAAAACTATAATATAGATTAGTTAATGTGCTTTGTGCGAAACAATGTGCATCTACTACATCATTATACTGAGCATACTCATAAGGATGTATAGCAAACATTACAATGTCATCGACTACCCAACACTAAACCACAGGAAGGTATAACACTTGTATTTCACAGGTGTGCTCTCACTTTGTGAAATGTTGCAGCATGGTTCATATCATGAACTGATGAATACAAGTGGGTATGGCCAAGATGGTGAGCAGTTAACAGCACTGTTTTTTTTTAGCTTTGATTCATTTTGACATCTCTGACAGGGTTTTTAATAAAAAACTTTAAGAGAATGTTTCAAAACATGATGGATTTATAGTTGAACATCTGCTGAAAGATGTACTGTAAAAAAATAACAAGTTTGAAACTTTTTAAATTGTTTGTTCCTGTCAAGAAAACTAGAAAGAACTACTTGTCTCAAAACGAGCCACTCTAAGCTCAGTGTACAGGACAGTAGTATGAAAAAAGACATACAGGCTATACTAAGTAACATCAGTGAGTTATCTGTAAAGACAGATAAAATAGAAATCAAAATGGACAATTTTAAAGACGAATGTAAAAAATTGAAGTTCACATGGTAAGTGAATAATTTAAACAACAATCATCACAAATCTTGAATATGGAAGAGACAATGGTTGATTTTGGTGGAATATTAATTGAAAATGTGAATAACACTGAATTTCTTCTGAACAAACACAAAACAACTTTTTCCTGGGATAAAATAGAAGACTTAGAGAACAGATCTAGAAGGAATAACATCAGGATTTACAGGATTCCTGAAAAAGAAGAGGGAGAAAGTATGATTCAATTCCTTAATACCTGAGTGCCTAAAACTTTGAACCTGCCTGGAGCTTTTTCCTCTGGTACCAAAAGGGCACATACATCACTTTCTAACTCATCTTATAAAAAAATATCTTCACCAAAGTCAATGATGGTAAGATTTTTCTCAGTTATTCAGTTAAAATTAAAGGAAATACTATAATGTTTGACAATGACTATGCTACATTAGTGGTGTCCAACAGAAAAGCATGTGGGACACTTGTTGAAAGCTCAAAGAAAAACAATATTAAAGCACAAATCATGTTTCTAGCAAAAATAAGGATTCACCTTCCAGAAGGAATGAAGATTTATAACACCTTGGAAGATGCAATGGACTTTATACAGAAAAATAAAATCCTAGAAAAAACAGAAAAATGGACTAGAACCTATCAACTTCTTTGACGAGACAAAAGCTGGTTGGTTAATAAAAGACAAAAACATTAAAAATGAAGGACAAATGAAAATCAGCGCATTTCTTGCTTATGAATTCTTATTAATTTAAATGTGTTTCAATACTTATGAATAAGTAATAATAAATATTACTTTTTACAATGTAAATCATGTATTTATTTATTTCCCTACTTCATATGGTTAATAGCTTCCTTTTAAACTAAGTTTGATTCTTTTAGCTATATATAAAATTAAAGCCACTTATTTTCACTTTGAGTTTAAAAGATTAAACTATTCATCTTACTAAAAGTTAATCATTATTATGATGAAATGTATGTTAGGTGGCATACTTTCTGATATCTTGGCATAGTTGAGTAATGTACTATTAAATATAATACAAGATGCAACAAATGACACTGAAGGCATGTTAAGTTACATTCTGAGTTCTTAAAATGGTCCAGTAGTGTGCTACTGATGGTATACTTGATATGCAATAGCACCCAGGAAAGACATGCTATATTATAAACAAAGTATACAAATTCAGATTTTTGCATATATAAAAGTTACTACTGGAATGATATCAAATAATTACAGTAACACACACTTTTATAAGCTAAACCTGGATCACACGAAACTGTCATTCTTTTAATGCAAAATGACAGTCTGCTTCTTATTAAACATCTCATACAAATAATGCTTACTAAATCATTAAATGTTATTTCTATGAGTGCAATGGCTTTTTGGTGGTTGGGATACTTTGAGATTTTGTTGTTTTTTTTGGTGGTTTGGAGGGATTTGAGGGATTGTTGTGTGTTGTGGATGTGGCGTGAATTCACTTGTGGGCATTTTTGTGTGAATTACGACTGATGGATTGTTAATTTTTAAGCCCTTTCCATGAAAACCAGCTTGAAACAACTTAGTCAAAGTCTAGAAGATTTAGGATCTTTGCCTGGAAGTGTTTACATAGGTATTTTTATACCTCTAGTAGACTCCAAAGAATTTTTCCTCAGGTGGATAGCAAATGTTGGAAGTGTGACAAGCAAGAAAGAAATAGCTTTGAACATATTTTTGGGAGTGTAATGAGCTGGCAGACTTTAGGGATTCCCTGTGGACCACTCTGTTGGAGATGCTGGGTGAGCGGATTGGATTGACTGGGGAGATGATTTTGTTGAGCTACGATATAGAATCAGAATTGCCGAGACATAGTAAAGCCCTGTTGAGTCTAATTATGGTGGCTACCAAAAAAGCCATTAATAGAAAATGGAAATCAAAGTCTAGACCAACTTTATTAGAAGTAGTGAATATAGTAACTGAGATAAAACAACTGGAACTGGGATCTTTAGAAAAGGGAAGGAGCAAACTACATAGAAAAATGGGAATTCTGGGAACAATATATGCAGAGAAGGAATGAGGTTTAAGAAGCAGGATTTGAATGAACCATATAATGCTTAACTGACCATGACTAGATCGATTATAAGTGATTTAGAATGTTTGCAACTAAAGTCGTTTCAGTGGAATATGTGATGCATAATGTTTTCAACTAAAGTGAAGTCAATGTTGTTTGTTTTTCATTTATATGAATGTAAGCTTGCCTATGTCATACATGATAATTTAATAAAGGTGTTTATTGAAAAAAAAAAACAGAAACAACTAAGAGGTGTGAGCTCTGTTGTGATGCTGTGGGAGTTCTGAAAATTCGAAGAACTGTCCATGTTACTTCTTTCTGTCTAAAAGTAAATAATCAGAATATTTTGGATCATATGCTGGGATGTCAAAGAAAACAAGTTAGATAATAAGCAAAAGACAGTGAACTGCATTCTAAACCACTGTCAGTTATTACATAGTTCTGAATGCTTGATACTGATAGTATACTTGACATGCAATAGCACCCAGGAAAGTTATACTATGATATAACAAAGTATAAAAAATATAGTTTCTTACATATATAAAAGTCATTATTTGAATGTTATCAAATAATTAGAGTAACAGTCACACTTTTACCAGTTAAACCTGGATCACGTATAACTATCATTCTTTTAATGCAAGTTTATATGCTATATCTCCTTTAAAAAAATGACAGCTTACTTTATATTAAACATCTCACACAAATAGGGCTTAATGAATAATTAAATGTTATGTCTTTAAATACAATAGCTTTTTAGGGGTTAACATACTTTGAAATGTTTTTTGTTGTTTTTAGTGGCTTATAAGAGTTTGAGGGATTGATGTATAAAGCAAATGAGGTTTGGCAACAGACCAATTTGTCTAGGAACATCTTCAGAAGGGGGTTAGACAAATATATTAGTGGAAGTTAAGAAGGTGGAGGAGGTGAAAGGGTTAAATGGAAGAAGGGATGATTGGGAGGAAATGAAGTAAGGGTGGGGAGGGGCTTAAGGGGTTTAGGCAAGTGTAGCTGGGTAAGGAATCACATTTTGGCATGAACGTGCTAAGGGCAAGTGACGTCCAAATTATCTGTTGGTATTCCTGGGGAACAGGTAGGCCTCAGATTACTGGTTAGTGGCTGCTGAGGAGGTAGGTGATGTATATAGGTAATTAATTCATTTTTCCCCCTCTTTTTTTCTTGGCTTATTTAGTTGGTCGGGTTTTGAGTTAGACATAGCAGTCATTTTGGGCTGCAGGATGTTTTGTGATGGTTTCTTCCTTGCAAGGCTGTCTTTGTTAGGCTACATGCTTTCGGCATTGAGCACGGTGCTAATAACTTTATCATTGGTGATTATCATGTATTTTTCCCTGTCGCCTATATAGTACATATCCATACAGTTTCTGGGGTTGTGTTGATTGTTAATCTAATGGTTTGAGTAGAAGCTGTGATTGTGCGTGTTAAAGCTCCTCTGTTTGTTAGTATTTCAGCATTGGGGGAGGTTTGAGTACTTCAGGCAGTGGCCTGTGTAAGTTGGGTTCTTTACTCGGGGAGGGAGCTCTGTTTTATATATTAAAAAAAAAAATTAAATTATTACAATGTAATAATCATATAGTAAAAAAAAATGCTCTGATAAGGTTCGTTAGTTACCTGGATGTTAGGGCACTATAGGTCTCTATTCCACTAGTACATAGAGTGATCCTTCTGCTATAACCTCCTTCCTTCTTCTCTAGCCTCCTTTTCTGTTTAGTAGTTGTTCATGGTGGTAAAATCCTTATTATTTCCTCCGCTGGTGTGGTTTAGCGCAAGCCGCAGGTAGTTTTCGGGGGCTTGGAGTTCTCTTGTTAAAAGGTGCACCTGATGCATGCGTAGTATGCTGCTAATTATCATCGGGAGGGGGGAAATGTTCCACTAATCAGTACAGATTTCCACAGATGTACTTGCAAAAGGGTTGGTGTACTGCTGCCAGTAGTTAACATGTTTTGAAGTATTTTGGGTGAGTGCCAGGGGTTCAGATGATCTTAACACTCCAGAGTTGCTATGCAGTTTTGTCTATGTCTTGGAGCCACTGGTTGTCTGGAAACTTCGGGGTTGATTGCTCTATTGTTGGGTCTTTGTCTCTCAATTCAGCAGGCTGTTGTTGGAAGGATTCAGGGGCTTCCCTATTCACTGTTATCTCTTGTTTAGCTGTAAAATAAATTAAAAAAAAAAATCTTTAGAAAGCTACTGTGAGTGGTTGTTTTATTGGTTGGAAGGAAATGAGAGATGTACTAATGGTTTACTTGTAGAGCTGTGGGCAGGAGCTGGTTGGATGACTGAGCTTAAGGGCAGGCTGTGCTTTTGAATTTTAATCTTCTTATGGAGCTCACAACTAGCGGTTTGTATTCATGTTTCATGTATGGTTCAGTTGGCAGCTTTGTAAGTTAACGGAGTAATTTTGAGATGTGTCCTTTCTTTGGTCTTTTGTTTCCCAGTTTCAGGTTTTGTCTGATGTTTCTTGCAATGAAGGGTAGAAAGAGATTTAGCTTCCTGGAACTACCTGGCAAATTAGTTGGGGATGATATCAGAGGGTAATGGAGCAAGGGCAAGCAGTGCACACTACTTGAAGGAAGAAGGGGGAAGATAAATGAATAAATCCTGTTAGGCTATTGACATTTTAGTTTGTAAGAGCAGTATAAAATAATTGACCTAATTCTGGTTTGTCACACTTTCATTTATTCCATGGCTCAGAATTTTGCAATTCAATTCATCATGAACTTGTGGTTTTCTGGCATGATCGGAGGAAATCATATTGAAAGACATTCCAGTTTGACCCAAATTAAAAAAAAAAAAAAGAAAAGGTACATTAATATAACCCTGTTATGCTAGCAACTGGCTATGTAGATCAGAGCGATAATTAAGATCCGTCCTTATGTTGGGCCTTTGTCTCCCCATTCAGTCAGACTTTTGTTCATACCTTCCTGAGTTCCTGCAACAGGAGGTTGGGAAGTATGGCTTCCTGTTGGTCGAGAAGGCGCACTGCAGTGCCTAAGTGATACTGGGTTGTGTTTTTGGGGCCGCTGTGTTTTGTGCTCCTACAATTATGTACTAAAGCAAGGGTCTCGTGTGTGTTTTTTTTACAGTGGTGGGGAATCATTAAGTGGTGGGTGTGTGTTGGTTTGTTCCCCTCACAGTGGTATATACATATGGTAGGTGGTCTAGAAAATCAGCACATTGTGTGCTGGTCACAGTACTTCTGAGGTGGGGACAATCCATTGATGGGGACATTTGATGGTGTGTCATTAACTGTCAATGAAAGAAATGGGCTTAGTTGGATAGACTATTGAATACTATTGGTATGTGTCATTGAGAAATGCAGACTAGCTGGGAAGGGTTTTCTGCCAGGCATTTCAGTTATCCTTCATGAGAGGTTACCAGGATCCATACAGTGATCCATGGTTTAGGTGGTTATTTCTAAGATACACCCCCATTTTTGTAATATTTATCATGGCTATGAATTAGAATTTTTGCATGGAATATGTGAAGGACTCTGGAGGAGGAACTTTGTGGTGCAGGAACTTTTATGACCCAAATGAGATCAGTTCTCAAGATGAGGTCATGGGAGGAGAGGTATGGGTAGGTTAGTGAAGTATTCTATTCCCTCGTTTAAGCATCCTAAATTTCACCATGAGGTTCATGCTGCTGTTACATCCCTGGTGGTGTGTGTGTGTGTGTGTGTGTATATATATATATATATATATATATATATATATATATATATATATGTGTGTGTGTGTGTGTGTGTGTGTGTGTGTGTGTGTGTAAAATTAAAAAAAAAAAGACTTGGGGAGGTAAAAGCAGGACAAGGTAAGGTAACAAGGGTGCACTCTCTTAGAGATGGAGGTGTAGCTTTTCTTAATCTTTTAGTTTGGGTAGGAGTGATTGTGTGAGGACATTCTTGTAGGGCTTGCTTACAGAAATGCTCCCTAGACTGAGGTGACCCAGGTATTTGATAATTAAAGTAGCTGTTGTCTGTGATGTGTAGTAGTAACTACCTCAAGTGGGACCTAACTTTACATTGCATATTAATAAGTGGCATGCAAATGTATGGAGTTATTGATGCATGTGGCATAAGATTGTCTTTTGCTGCTGTTCCTTAGCTGGCAGTAAAAGGTGTGCTGGAGGGATACAGTGGTGCCAGGTTACTGAGGATGAAGGAAGTGAGTTAAGGTAACTGTGTTGTGATTAAAGAACAAGCTAGGCCCTACTCAGTATTTAATGTCAATAACATTTTTTTTTTTTTTTGCTGAGTGCAGAGAAGTTATAGCTTCTTTTTCTTTTGCAGAGCTGTGAGTACAGAGTGGGCATCAATTGTTGGCCTTGATGACGTGGATTTACATGGTGATTGGATTCTGCTGGGCTGGATACTCGATTTGTCTGCAATGAGATCTCATATGGGGACGTGCACAGCGGGAATCAGTCAATGGCCTGAAGGAAGTGGACTGGCAGTGTGATGGATTCTAGGGGTGGATGTTCTGCAGCTGGAGTGGTGCATGTTGAGATCGCAGGTAATACTTCATTATTAAGGGCTCCTTACTGCATATCACAGTCAGTGTGGTTTGTGAGTAGTGTGGGGACAAGTGACGATGAGATGCATGAAGGGCAGAGTGAAGCAAGTTTGGGGATTCTTTATGCTGATGGAGGTTCTCTACAGGTGTGGCAGATTCATAACTACATGAGGTTGGGTTGCATGTTGTGGGCATGGTAGTTGAGCTGCATGCGTGACAAGGTTAAGTAATGTAACTACATCTTGGTCAGCTGTTTTGGACATTTGGGTAGCTGGAGAGTGCAAAGATGGAAAGACTTTGGCTATGGGCAAAGAGAGTTTTTTTGTGGGGAGGACTTAGCTGAGGGTACTGTAGTTACACGGGTGACTAGGCTAACTCTATTTACTGAATATTGATCGGTGGTTTATTGGTCAAGGTTTGAAGTAGGCTGATAGCTGTAAAGTCTGACAGGCTCTGTTTATTAAGCTAGGTTTCTGTTGCACGGGTTTGTGTTGGGAGATGGAGGTTTATGGCATTATAGTGCATGTGTCTCTTTATATGATGGAGGTATTTTAGTCATTTAGAGGGTGGTGTATTTGCTAGCAAATGCTAGGTGGGTTAATATATTTTCTGCTTATATTGCATAGTGGGACTTTGGGAAGGAAATTTCAATTTTGTTATTGCATATACTGGGTGGGAAATAGGGTTACAGCTAGGCAGGTGGGTGGCAAGTGCCCTTGTATGGTTTCATGTGGCATTGGGTAATGCTTTGGTGTTGACTTTGGTATGTAAGGTTCTGGGACTCCTTATGATATTATTGATAGTTAGGTTACAGGAGAGTTACTTAAGGTACAGAAATTATACAATACTATGGTTATTATAGTATTGGAGAAGGATCATTGGATTATTTTAACCATTTAGTCAACTGGTGGTTTTAGGTATTTATATGACAGGGCGTTGGGTTGATGATAGGGATCTGGTTTGGTTTAGGATGGATATGGCACACCGAATGATGTTTGGCTTAGTCCTCCTTTTATAGGTGGTTAGGTCTGAAAAGTTCAATATGAGGGAGGGGAAACAGCCTGGTCAGGCTGGTGGGCAGAGAAGAGGGACAGGCTTTTTCTCTTCTGTCTCCCTTCTGGTGTTTGGATGTTCATTTCAATGAGTTGGGAAAGGAAAGTGAGCAGTTGGAGGCTGCTTGATAAATAGGCAAGTGGAGGTAAGGACACTGCTTATTTGGTTGGAGGTATAATTCAGTAAATGACTTGTTGGATGCTGCTTCATAAGTACAGTAAGTCAGTGGAGGTATGGACCCTGCTTACTGGGTCAGGATGAGTAAGGTCACGTTGCCCTGACTTATTTGGTTGGATGTGTAATTCAGTAAATGCTATATGAAGTGAGTTGTTGGATGCTGCTTCATAAGTAAAGTAAGTGAGTGGAGGTATGGACGTTGCTTACTGGGTCAGGATGAGTAAGGTCATGCTGTCCTGATTAACGTTACATGGATGTTTATTCTGTGATGAAAATCAACAATACTATGTTTATTTGTAATTAATAAATATTAGTTATCAAAGCTATGTTATAGAAGTTTAATAAAGGTCATCAAACATCATTCAGTGTGATGTGTTTATTGAAGTGGACTGGGACAAACACTTAATGAATTTTGTAAATCTAATGAATTTAAAATATATATGAGCTAAGGAAGTCAGACACACTTCAATTTACCCAATATTTATATAGCTATATAGAGCACACAAACAAACATTGATAACATTTTTGTCTCAAACAATCAGTTAACACATATCAGAGAATTTTCAATAGTTTCATGTCCATTATCAGATCATAATGCTATACTTTTTAATATTATTTTAAAAACTGACACTCAATTACATCACAGGAGATTACTGGTGTACATTATTAAAATAAACGGATTCAAGGATCGGTATGTTTAAGAGATCAAAAATGCCCTAGAAATAAACATAAATGGTGAACTGACATTGTCCTGTGAGATTTATTAAATGCTTACTTAAATGGAAGAGTTACAAACTGTTATATTAGTAAAACAAAAGAATGCGACAAAAAACGTTTGCACTACAAGCCAAAATAGACACACTAAACTTAAATCTAAAACCAAATGACATTATCAGACAGTCTGAACTTAAAAACTTAAATACACAGATTTTACTGGAATAAATCTTGGATACCTGGCTTAGTGGTTTGTGTTAAACACAAAATATGTTGAAATTCTAAATCATAAAATTTCAATAAACCTAGAAAAACTTAAAATTTAGGCATATTCAGTACACCCGTTAAGCTTCCATAAACTTGCTCTCAGATCAAATAAAATGTATAAACTAAAACATATCAAAGAAATTATAACACATATAAATAATAAATAAAGTAGAACAGATATTAAAGGTATTCTTGAGGACTTTAAAATATTTTATGAAAATAAAAATAATAATACAAATAACCTAGATAATGATGATATAGTTGAAACTTTTCTAAGGGAAAATATAAATAATAAATTAAAAAGTGAACAAATAAAAAATTGATAGACCATTCACTTTAGCAGAAATAAAAGATCAAATAAAAAAAATGTGCCAGGCTTAGATGGTCTTATACCACAACTATATAAAATACTAGCGGATGATGCAGTTCAAATATTAAAGTATATAGAGAAATGAAAACAACTGCTGAAGTCCCCCCATCATTGAAATATTCCCTTATATCACCTATTTTAAAACAAGATAAGGATCCTACAAACTGTTCATTATACAGATCCATTTCACTTTTAAATGTGCACTATAAGATCTTCATGTCCATTTTAGCTAAGATAATTAACCTACTTATACCTGAACTAATTAACAATAATCAAACTGGGTTGATTTAAATAGACAATTACAGGATAATATAATAAGAATACATACATTAATAGACTATGCAAATAAAATAAAAAAAAAACGTTCTATCATTAGTCTCAATTTAGATAAGGCTTTTGACTCGGTTAATTGGTCATACCCATTTAAAAACTTAAAGTATAAAATTTCTCATCTGAGATAATTGCATTAATTTTTAATTTATGCAGTAACTCTTATGCTTATGTTAAATAGGTTATTTTCTTTCTAATTCCTTTAAATTGCAAAAAGGCAGAAAACAAGGCTGTCCATTATCACATTTACTTTTTGCATTAGCTATAGACCCTTTGCTAATAGTATTAGATCCAATAAGAACATTAATGGTGTCAAAATAGAAGAAGATTTTGAACTAAAGATTCAACTCTTTACTGATGATATTTTACTAACAATAGGAATATAGAAAATCCATTAGAACATATTAGTTCTATGAGTCAGTTTGAAGAAATCTCAAACAAAATTTAATCATTGTGACAATGTGAGGTATTGCCATCTTTACCAGGGAGAATAGAGCAGTGCATGTGTAACATATGCCAGCATAGTTAGCTGGAGTTTTGTAAATAGTTTTCTTTCATTTGACTGTCACACTGACTTGTACAGGTGCTTGCATTAAAAATATATCAACAGTTATAACTGATTAAATGTTTATGTTTAAACAAATAATTCTGTAGTTTTTGGGTACTGCAACAGATCTTGTAGGAGCTCTGGGTCTGTACTCTAACATAGTCATGTGATCAAATGAAATGTCATTCTATAACCCGCACTTAGGGAATGGAACTCACAGATCAGCTTGTTTTGTTTTGTTTTCTTTGGAGCCTGATATAAAAATCTATGACAGTTATCACAGTCAAGTCAGCTGAGTTCAGTTTAGGGGCAAGACTATCACCTTGCCTTGTGGAAGTAAGCAACTCAGCATCTAATCTTGCCTTGCTGTAGTAATTAAGTTAGATAGGGAACAGTTCTTCTTTAACAGTCAGGAATTACAGTGAGATTAGCTAAGTATTATTTTTCTGCATCTGCTTAAATCTGATTGATTGAAACTCTGATGTTTATTGCACTTAAATATTTAATATTCTCAGGTTTTCTATTTTATCATTATTATTAAATATTTTTTATACATTTTATCATGGCTGGTCTTTTAGACACTACTTTTAACATCTTGAGAGTACTTGTGCTTATTCTAGTGATGCTTTGGCCACTCCAAAAACCTTGCAGCTTGGGTTACACTCTACCATTTATGTTAGCATTGACTTTACTCAGTATAATTAGATACCCTTGTAAGAGCCTGACAGGGACTGGCTGGTAGCAGCTTCATTACCTTATTGTCTGAGTATAAGGAGACACAACTAGTAAATCTGTGCCAGCCTTTTCCAGGAGTGAGTGTGTGTGTGTGTGTGTGTGTGTGTGTGTGTGTGTGTGTGTGTGTGTGTGTGTGTGTGTGTGTGTGTGTGTGTGTGTGTGTGTGTGTGTGTGTGTGTGTGTGTGAAAATCAAATACCCATGTGTGGGTGTATCAGTCACTTGAAACTCCTCTTGGGGTAAATTGTCTTGATGCAGAGAGCTGCATTTATATATGCAATAATGACTAAATCCATCCCTGTTTTAGTAACAGTCACTCACTCTGTTGTCAGTGGTGAGGATTGAGGCTACTTGATTACTGGCCCCAGGGTAATGAGAGGCCATCACATATTGGTGGAAGTGGTGGATATTAATTGAACTTCAGTAGTCTGTGGGTAGTTGTCACTGAAGGTGTGTGTACTCTCAACAGCCACCAGGTAAATATTCAGAGTTTCACTGTCACAAAAGTTTTATTTATTTTTGTTAGTTTAGTCAGAGAAAGCAGGCAAAGATATCTGCAGAAGATTATGGTAAGCTGACAAAGAACTAGTTGGCCAAAGTGTGTGAAGCCAAAGGACTGGTGCATGCTAACTGGACTAAAGAGGAAATTCCAAATGTGCTCTTAACTTTGATCTATAAATGCTGAATTATTCAAATAAAATAAAAAAATCTCACATCATTAAGACATTGAAAGCAAAATATTTCTAATTCCAGCAAGATTATCTGATTTACAGAAAGCATTCCCTTTACTGACTTCCTGAATGTTTATACACTTTTCTGTATAGTGTTTTGCTACAATTACAATTCATGGACATGTTTGCTGAACAGCTTTTGAACTCTTATAGGATCTTTTCTCTCTCTTATTGGAGATGACAGATAACTGGCAATTTCATCAAAATCACAGCTTAAAAAATGTGGCTGTTTCTATTGTTTTAAATAACACTAAAGTATTTCATATATGCTATTTAATTTTCTATATTATTTTTAAGAAAGTAACAAAATAACCTTTTCTCCAGTAATAGCATATATTTGACATTTTCGAATATTTTTGCCAGGATGCAATTGTACAAATCAGGAATGTGTTGCAAAAGGAGAGACAGATAGTGACATTTGGAGAGTACAAAAAGGGATGGAAAGTAACAGTGAGTGGGGTCATAGGTAATGGAAGGCTTGGTTAAGGTTCAAAGTGGACACAGCTGGAAGAATATGGGTTGGGAGGAGTCAATGAGAGAACAGTACTTAGTATAGTTTGTGTAGGTTAAGCACAGTATACATAGTGCAAGGAGTACAGAAAATATGGGAGGAGTGTGATAGTCTCACACACACACACACACACACACACACACACACACACACACACACACACACACACACACACACACACACACACACACACACACATTCTATGAGAAGGATAACTTCTTGTTCTTAACACAACCATACCTCAACCTCATCATTAAGGCTGAAATAAGGAGACAGAAATATTGCATGTTTTGATTATACAAAATTTTACCAATGTGAATTGTGCATTCAGCATGTTTTGGTCACTGAATTCAGAATCAAGAAATTCTGATGGGAGCAGCTGTATGAATTTTGACTTTATAACTTTATTTTTATAACAATTGCAGTAATATCTTTTCATTCAATGAAAAACCCTATCTGCAGGTATCACGTGTTGCCATGGGTACGCCCGTGGCTAACACCTATGCCAATTTAGTGTTTAATCAATGGGAGAAAAAAAATATTTATAAGGATGATAGCTATGTTAGTAGTGAGCTTTTATTCTATAAGAGATTTGTAGATGACTATTTTTTGATTTGAAATGGCAATGAAAGTAGCCTGAAACAATTTGTTGAATATCTAGAAAGTAGCACCGAATTCTTAAGGTTTAAGGTGGAATATTCAATAACAGCCATTAACTATTTGGACATAAGTTTAGAAAAGAGAGTGAAGGGTATAGAAACTTGTGTGTATAAGAAACCTGTACAAAAGAATAGGTACATACAAAGGAATAGCATGCAGCCCCCACATGTGTTTAGGGGCATTGTAAAAAGCCAGTTTATAAGAGTAAATAGGTTGAACACTGATGATGTAAACAATGAAGAATAGATGGGAGAAATAGCAATGGAATTTATTGATTGGTGATATGAGACAGGTAAGCTATACAAAATTATGAATTAAGTTTTAGTTAATAGGCAAATTAATATGGCTCTGTTTTTTTAGGTCTAAGGGAGGGAATGTATCAACCTTGAATGTAATCGGAAGACAAGAGAACAAGCTAAGATATGTGTTGACTTTTAATAATAGAACTAGAGATGTAGAAAGAATAATTAAGAAAAACTGGAATATCCTGTTAACTATCCCAGAGATAAAACAAATAGTGAATGACCTATATTTGCATATAGGAATGAAAAGAGTTTTAAAAGAAGTTTATGTTACAAAGATTTATATGAGAGTAGAAATTAAGTTAATTTAAGGAAGGGTACATGCCCTTGCCTAAGTTGAAGCTGTTGTAGGGATATTTTAAGTGATGTAAATTTTGTTCATCCTGTAAGCAAAATAAAATATACATTTGACTGCTGTGCCTGTTGCAACACCACCCAAATAATATATTTAGCCACATGCACCCAATGTTCATGTTTCTATACTGGAAAAAGTAATAGAAGGTTGTAAGACCATATTATAGAACATAAATCAGAGATAAAGAGAAGTACAGAAAATAATGCTTTGGCTAAGCATGTATTAGAGAAAGGTGTAAATCATTGCTTTAAGTTTAGGGTTATTAAGATACTAAAAAAATAGTAGAGGAGGTGATGCAAATAATAAGTTAGAAAATATAGAATTAGCATGGATTTTAAGATTAAATGCAGATGTATTTCTTGGTTTGAACAATACTGTAAGCTTGAAACCAGTATGGAACAGGAAACAAATGATGCTACATTCATTTGTATTAATTAATTTTAAATGTTTGATTACATTGTCTGAAATTGATTGGCTGGCTGTGTCACACATTTTTTAGTCTTAACTATTTAAATATGTTAATTGAGAATGGTTTTATACGCACTGAAGAAGGTGAAAACTGAAAGCTTTGGCTTGTTTTATTAAAAGTTTGAACGTTCCTATTGTTCGTGTTATTCCTTTGGTTATTCCTGACTTCATCTCAGCATTAAATGCTTATTCTGAATATGTGCTAAAACAGAAAATGAAACAGGTGACTATAAAACAGTTTTGAAAAAAGATATCTCTGGAATGCTAAAATGGATAGAAACATTACAGAATTAATGCTAAAATATAGTAAACATGGGAACAAATCTAAACTTACTGAAAACAGTTAATGGGACTTCATCAGAATAAAACTGGCATTTATTAATAAATAACTATTTATACAGACAGCAGTTAAAAATAAGGGATACCCTTTTCACGGTTACAGTCTATCAGTTTCATCTTCAGAACTTCAGTCAAATCTGCCAAGTTAATTCCTTATATTATATTCCTTATATTACAAAACATTTTCACAATTACCCCCTCTAAACTCTCTCTTCATTCTTTTCAAAGTTAATGAAAAAGATATCAAATGTCCTAAAACCATTATGCGTAAGAAAATGTTTCAATGGGCATTATTTAGGTAACCACTGCTTTAATTTTCTTTCAGTTTTTCCAACATAATATACACTACTTTGTGAGCATATTCCAACATATACAACATATACAGCATTCACAGATGTACAATTGTATTATCCAGGGCAAAGAATCACCCTGGCATAATCATGAAAACAGCACTCATCTGCCTCTAATAAAGAACAATTTCTATATTTAAGCTTTTATCCTTGAGATAATTATTTTTCATGGGAATCTTACTCCAAATCTGACTGTTCCCACTAAAAAAGTGGAATTCCAATAAATATTAAATGTGGATACCAGCTCAATGAAGGAGTGTCACCTACTAACTCCAACCCTTCCAGGGGCAAATAGGTTACATCTACATTTCCTATGTTCTGGGCTCACCAATACTAACCTAGCTGGTGAGTCAGCACTTCTTCAACCTCACCTTTTCTGGCAGGGCAGGCCATTAAAATGGATTATTATTTTGAAATGTAAAGTTAGGAATTTCCAAAACACAGCTGCATTATCTACATGCCCCACATCTGGACATCCTACCACAGGAACAAGAATTTTTATTCTCTGCTATACTACCAATATTCCAACTTGATTTATATTTGAAAAGAGGATAAGTCCCTAGTCTGGCAAAAACACACTCATTATTAAATACAAGTCTCCATTGTTTTTAACACCATGTTTCATCCCACATGAATTCAGAATAAGAGGCAATATCAGGGTCTTGAAAAATAATATTATTATTCATAACATTACTAGATAATGGTTTGCATGAAAAAAGGAACAAATTTGCCCATCCTATATGCGTACAGATACACACACACACACACACACACACACACACACACACACACACACACACACACACACACACACACACACTTACTTTGAAATATGATCAACAGAAATTATGGATAATTCTTTACTAAAACCATATTTAAAATGTAACCAAATTCTAAACTGAAAACATTATCATCTGGGATCATTCTAGAAACATCAACCACCTGCCCTTGGACAATTACATTTTTTGACCAAAATTATGAAAGCTACTATAATGAAAGTGCTGGGCGGCCATGGTGGTGCAGCAGTTAGCATTGCTGCCTCACAGCAAGAGGTTCTGTGGTTCGATCTTTGGCTGGGGTGCCTTCTGTGTCTGCATGTCCTCCCTATGGTCGCATGAGTTTTCTCCGGGTGCTACAGTTTCCTTCAACATCCCAAAGACATGCTGTAGTTGGATTAGACACTCTAAATTGGCCCTAGGTGTGAGTGTGTGCATGTGTGTGCCTTCTGTGGAAGGTTGGGTGCTGAGCTGGCAACTCAACACCATAATACTCCACTGCCAGTCATGAGTGGACAGGTGATCTGCTGTGGCGACCCGTAACTAGGAAAAGCTGAAAGAAGAAGAAGACTATAATGACAGTGCTAATCTGACAACAGTTGATTCAAACTTACTGAACTCCACATTCTTGCATACAAAAAAAAACACCCAAACTGATGCCATTAAATAGTAAATGAAAACCTTAAAATCTAGCAGTATTCTGCAAATATGTAAATAATTCATTGAGATTAATCTGGCCACCATTCAACAATATAAAATATCATCCAAAAATCTAATGTGTACTTTTAAATATGGTTTGAAAATAAATTCTGCTCAAACATGCATTCTCAATGCTGTAGAACTAAACTGGTGAAAATGGGTGCACAAGGTGCTCTTAGATTTACACCAGGTACTTGCTTGAAATATTTGCCACCAAAGGTAAAAGTATTAATTTTCAACACTATATCATAAAGAGGCAAATGCCATTAATATCCTTGTTAATGAATTCAGAGACAACACCCAATCATTTAATAAACCACACTAATCCCATTTACTGGGAAATAACTGTAAAGAGGCCTTTTATATCAGCCAAACCAAAATGTCAGCACCTCTAAATGGAACCGAATGCATTTTAACCATAAAATCCTAAGACTCATTTAGAAACCCTGGGGAAATCAACAGCCAAAAGTTTCAATTTATGGCCAATAATAACAGCTAGGGTTTTTTTCCCCCACCCCAGCAGAAACAGTAGGTCTAAGTGTTGGATAAACAATGCAAAAAATAATACGGATCTTTCCTTTGGTTTCTTAACAGGAGCAAACCAAACCGCTAATTACAGCATTACAAAACCATATAATTTAAAACAAAGTTAAGAACTTCCTGTGAATGGTATAATTCATTAATATCACAACCTGAAAATAATCATCATCTAATGACATATTAAATATATTACAGGAATAACTATAGTATTCATCAAGACTACATCTCTATCTTTATCAGGCTTCGTAAACCATATGTCTTTATTAGCACTCAGTTGATGTAATGTCATCTTTGCAGCAGAAGTTATATCATAGAACTTCTAAACCAATAAATCTAGCTAGTACATAATTTGTCAAACAGAACCAAATTAAGAAGTAATGGTAGGTCACACTGTGAGCACCTGCATAAATAACTCACTACATTACCAAAAAATGATTTTGTTCAAAATGTAAATCAAAATTAAGCTTTCTGATATAACCTTTCAGTAACACAATCATGTCCACATAGTTCAGTTGACTAGTGGCTATAAACATGAATTCATGTCAACATAGACTGTAATATTACATTTACATAACTGTAATTATAAATTCTAATATTTTTGTCTGATGCCGTAGTGTATATATAATCATCACAGCAAACTCCTAAGACTGCATACAAAAGACTTCCCAAAGCAGAAAAAAGTCATTGCATAAAGTAAAAAAATTTATAAAAATCAACAACCAAAAGAGAATGCAATTCCTTTAATTAAAATCTTTTCAGCACTCTCATCCCTCAGAGAGGCTTCATCAGATTGAAGTGAAACTAAATATAAAGTAACTTAAATACTTAGTTAAGTGACATTCCTATCACATGACTAGTGCTTCAAACATTTCCTTTTAAGATAAATTTAAAAATTCTCATAGTCATTCAAATCTGGGAATTTACAGGCATATAACATAACTTGCAAACAACATTCCTTCTACTCCAAAATATAATCAGCATCAAATTTAGTAGGAAAATCTTTAACATAGGATTGTCATCTTTTCAGATGCCCAAAGTGTGACATTTTTTTAGAAAAAACTTGTAATTTTCAAGACAAACCATGCCCACCGCTAGTGCAAAGCCTGGATTTCACTTTGCTGTCAAAAATGAAAGCTCACTTGATTTGTTTCTGTTGTTTCATTATCATATTAAATTATTTCAGAAATAAAATCGCTATTTTAGTCAACTATTACAGAGGTTAGGAAGTATTTTTTTTTCTCCTAAAATCTCAGGACATATGACAATTTTCAAGTGTTTTGCATGACACAACTACCCAAATAGGGATTGTCCTGCATAAAAAGGGACAGGTGGTAACCCTACCTTTACATAGTTCATCACTGCAAAACTAAAGTATTTACTTTTATACAACAATCAGCAAGCTTAGCTAAAGCATGAGTCATTGATGTGTACAGTATGCATGTGCTCATAAACTATATAATGCACTTCTTTTGTAGTTCTGTCTTTATAACATCCAAGGCATTTTGTACAGAAGGCTTCATAAACAGCATACCTTTATTTGCATGAACAAAATAAAAATGTTGGCAAGTTAAGCTTGATGCCTAAAAATCCCCAGGTTTGAATACTATGAGAATTTCACAATTTACCTTAAAAGGAAATGTTTGAAGCACTCGCCATGTGATAGGAGTATCAATAGAGTACTTAAGTTACTTTATGTGTAGTTTCACTTCAATCTGTTGAAGTTTCTGTGAGGGATAAAAGTACTGAGTATATTTTAATTAAAGGAATTACATTCTTTTTTTTGGTTGTTATTTTTTTTTCAGTTAAACTGGTAAGCTTGACCACTCCTTCATGCAAGACTTTACTTGGCAGATTAGATTGAATTTTGTTGTTCTTCTTGTTTTAAACACTTATGATTTGACTGGTTTAATTTTGAAAGTGAAAGCTGATAGGCTATAACTATGAGAAGGATGCACCTTCCTTTGTTTTCTGTATAAATAGTTACTTATGGAGTGTTAATTTTATTCTGATGAAGTCTATTGCGACTGGGGTGAATGCATTCAATAAATCTGGAATTGTAGATGTTTGGTGTGTTTTAATTTATTTTTTATTTTATTTGTTTTGTTTTCATTCCCAAATTACTTGTTTTTGTTTCATTACTGCATATAGAAGTTATCCAACAATAAAAACAACAAAAAAGATAATTCAACAACTCTGAAACCAAATAAACACATCAAATATGTATGCTACGTACTCTATATCAATAAAACATGCTTAAAAGCTATTTTAATGCTTAATAGCAATAATCAATGCAATGGTATCAGTTGTATAATACTTAGCTTCTTGTCTTTCTATTAGGCCATTTGTCTCTTGCCCTCATTGTCTAACTGCACAAGCCACACCACACCACCACCATTGATTATTTCTTAAATAAATAATGCTGTAACATTTATGTCACTAACTCTAAATTCTGATTAAAAACACACATTTCTGATACTGGAAAAGGAGTCTTTATCTAATAAGACTGCGAAGAGCTGACAGGTGTCTAGCATACAAGGCATTCTCTAACCCATTACTGATGGATTTACTGCACATCAGCAAGTCAAATGGCATCAGGAATACTAGGTCTAGGGATCTAAACTTCTTCTGCAACATCAGCAGAATGCTTTGAGGGATAAGTATATCTCATAGTGGACACCTCTGCTGTGGAACAGACTTTGCATCCACATAAAACAAAGCTCACCCCATCCATATTCAAGTGCACCTTGGATATTTGGCTGAGAAACAGAAAATTTACATCAGGACTGCCCCTGTACTACTAATGGACAGAGGCATTTCCTAAATGCTTTATTACATACATGAGTCCCCTCAAATTAGATATGGTATGATCCATTAGGGATAATATATAATTATTGACCATGGGGTGGGTAAGGTCAATCTATAACCAAATGGGATAGGTTATTTTGAGCACAAAAGGGAAATTGGCTAGGCTTAAAATGGCTTGCAAGGGCAGCTAGCCTAGTACTTACCTATGAACCTATAACATTGCCAGTAAGCAATAACATATTTATTCCAAATCACAGCAACATAAATTATCACTTAGTCTATTAGCAGAAATGCAATAACTGTAATAAATCATTTTCCTAATAATGTGTCATATTGCTGACAATGTTCCATTTTCACTAAGCACTCTGACACTGAAGTTGCTGGTATGTCCACCTAATATTTTTATGAAACAATTGTTAAATCTATACAGAAGTAACACAGATGTATACATGACATAAAAAATATCTCCTATCTATATCAAAAAAGGTGTTACCTGCCTTTTCCTGTCATAGGATTAACCTTCATTCCACTGTTACAAAAACATTAAAAACTAAATAAATCTTATATTTTAAAATGAAACAAACACTTCATGAAATTAAACAACAAAATTAGTGAATCTTACCATTCGCTATAGACAACTTTTGCCGCTTCTATTCTTTTTTTATTTTAATTTTTGAAAATTTACACTTTTCTAAAAAAAAAAAAATTACTACACCAGTTTTACTGTGTATAGTCACAAATATTTGTGGCATACAGGGTAGATCAGGATGGGATTTACTCACTACTGGCCAAGCAGTTTGGTTCCATGGGCTTTGTCCTCAGGATCAAAACATACCAGTCAGGGGTACATCCCACCCCGATGCACTCCCACCCTGCAACAAATTGTTAGTTAAATGACATCACTGCTGTGAGGAATCAGTGATGTGGTAAAGATGAATGATTTATACAAATCAATGATTATAGTACAAAGAATGAAAGGATGGAAAGCAAATGGCTAGTATGCATATCTGACCAGCTCTTTTACCATGCTGAGAGAAGCATACAAAATGTTTGCTCAAAATGCAGCAATTATTACTACCCCAGGACCTAAAGCTTAATACCCCCGTACCATACATTATAAGGCACATATCCTCTACTCCAGAGTTGTTATTCTAAGAATAACCTACTTACTTTCAACTGGACCTTCATTTTCACTTTGTCTTTATACATACCGCCTATATATTCCATATCAAGATTCTACTCATCCAACAAAATAACACCTTTTTCCAAAAATCTTTAGGCTAAGAATAAGTCATAGGGAAACATAGATGTCCATTGTTTTCCTTCACTTTCTAAATGCCAAGGAATGCCAAGGACAAAGCCTGGGCTACCTACTAGAACATCCCCTCAGACACACACATAAGCACACACATAAGCACACACACACACACACACACACACACACACACACACACACACACACACACACACACACAGACATGCACACACACACGCACGCACACACTCACACACACGCACACACGCACACGCACGCAGACACACGCACACATGCACACACACACACATGCAGACACACACACACACACACACACGCACGCACACACACACACACACACACACACACACACACACACACACATGAAGACACATATTAATCATTTTCTAAATATAAATTTATTTTTATTTTATTTTATTTTACATTTTTTAATTGGGAATATCCAACTGGACCAGGTCCATTTACAGCAGAGGCCCAGGGAGAAAAGCTCTGGCATTTAGTTTAACAAAACAATACAACATATATAGTGAAGAATATAATGATACAACATATTAGGGAAACAAAATAAGTGATAAGCAATGACAGAAGAATTATAATAAAAAGAAATAGTAAAAAGGATGGTAATAACAGTTATACAGTGCTGTACAGTTATGACGAGAAGAAATGTGTCAAGCATTTCAACAGCCAACAGTTAGACATTCATAATTCAATTAACACGCAGGTGTATACTGTTGTGCTTAAGGAGAGGAGCAGTTGCCCTGCAGGTGTAGCAGTGGAACTGCCTGAGGTATTGACTTATAGAGGGTTAAGGTGAGCTAGAAAGTGAGAGGGGGAGATGGAAGCAGTGAGGGTAAGATTATGTGATGCAAGTGCATAACGAGGTACTAAGGAGATGTGATTTGAGGGAGTTTTTGAATTGTGAGGTGGTAGGGGCAGTGGACAAAGAATGGGGAAGAGAGTTCCAGTTTTTAGCAGCAGTGTGTGAGTAGAGTGCTTTCCCTGCATTATTATTTGCCCTAGAGATGCAGAGGAGAGATTTTTCACTAGATCGAAGATGCCGGTTTGCAGTGTAGTGAGTAAGGAGATTGGATATTGAGGGGAGGTTTTCAAGGTGTTTGAGAATGTTGTAGGCAGTAATTAGCTGGTGATAGTTAAGAAATTGTGGTAACTCAAGCCATTTTAGTTCTTTTAGTGCAGTACAGTGATGGGTTCTGTACGTGGAGTTTGTAGCAAACTTGGTTATTTTATTGTAACAAGATTCTAGTTTGTCTAGGTCAGACTTTCTAATTTGGGTGAAAACTGGCACTGCATACAATAGAGTAGAGAGGAGGTGATGTGAAAGAAAGTTTCTGTGCCTATGTAGTGAGCCCATTATTTTGTGAACTCATTTTATGGCATGGGAGATGTGGGTATCAAAGTGAAGATTATTGTCAATTTCAACCCCAAGAAGTTTGGTGTGGTTAGAAGGGGAGATGGTAGTGCCATCCTTAGATGTGATGGAGAAGGAGAGGGGAGTTTTTGATTTATTAGGGGAGAATAGTAGTAGTTTTGTCTTCTTGGGATTTAGGATAAGTTGAATATCTGAGATCCATTTTTCTACAGAGTTAAAATTTCCTGAGTGAGTTGCTGCAGAGTGGTGGGAGATGAGGCAGAGCAGGTCAGGGTTGAATCATCTGCATATTGAATGAGTGTGGCATGCTGGGTTGAGCTATTGTGGTTATTTGTGAATATAGAAAAAGTAGTGGGCCCAGTATAGAGACTTGTGGGACACCTATGGTAGTTGGAAGATGTAGAGATAGAGTTCCTTTCCACTAGACAGATTGTTGCCTGTCAGATAGGTAGCTTCTGAACCAGGCTATAGTAGAAGGGGTGAAAGATAGTGATGTTAGAGAGTCTAGCAGGATGGACTGGAGGACCATGTCAAATGCCTTGGAGAGGTCCAGGAAAATGGCAGTTGCATATTTGTTGTTGATCATTAAGCTTCATGACAACTCACCCAACAGTGGCCAGTCTGGATTTAGTGGGCTGCAACCCTGTGTTCATCAAGCTTTCCTGTATCATATCTGTTATCATTTCTGCTCACATATCATACTATTGCTCTGCCATGATTGTTATACTAGCCAACAGAAAAAAATCTAATAATTTCCCCTGCCCCCCAAAAACCTATATCTCTGACCTTTTTCAAGTCTTTCTCCTACCTTTCTTAGTTAAGTAATTTCAAAAGTATTTCGTTCCAAGGCTTTGAATTTCAAACCATCAATTATATTTGCTCAGTATTTTAACTTGTTTTTTTATGTAACAACCACCCACAACCTGCTATTTTCTTTTTAACTGACTTTCTTCTTACATCTCTGGACCAAGGCCTTGTCTCTAGCATTCTTTTATTTTCTTGGCCTTACTAAAACCTTTGATTCATTCAATTTTTAGATTTTTCTTTCCACCCTATAATCTGCCAGTATTTCTACTTACACAACTAATAATATTTCAAGCTACATATCAAACAGATTTCTATGCTCATAATCAACTCTAAACTTCTACCTTCAATCTGTTGTATCAAAAGGCTCTTTTGTAGAATATCTTGTTTTTTTCTCCAAATTCATTGACTCCTATCATTCAAACTTTCACCATAACAACATTCTTATATATGCAGATGACATTAGCCTTACTCACTTTGGCCTCTTACCTGTTAGTATAATGTCTGAACTTCCATGAAATATAATTTCTAACCTACTGATTGGATAACAACAACTCATTCTAAACTACAACAAAATAAAATAAATGCTGTTCAAAAAATTTGCTCAGCTTAAGTCAGTCCTTCATCAAATTTTATTTTCTTCCATAAAAATCAACCCAACAAGCTTGGTTCGACTTTAAAATACCTACACCTTCTTCTAGACTCAGTACTTTCTATGATCACCTATATTAATTTAATTAACTGTAAAATCAACCAAGCCTGCTATGCATACAAGAAGATCTCTCAGTTTCTCAAGCAAGAAAGTCACTCAGTTAGTGAAAAGGGAATTGTATTCCAAATTTTTCCAACACCAGCTAGAATATAGTCATCCACTTCTCACCTAATTTTCCAATAATGATCTTCAAACATTTTCAAAAATGTGCCATTTTATCTTCTTGTCTTCAAAACACTAGCATCACTACATTACCCTGTCTTGTGCACAATTGCTATTTTTAGAAAAAAACAAAGATCTGAATCATGTCCTTCTCACTCTTACATTTTAAATTCTCAAACTTAAAACTTCCCTGCAACTTACCTCCACATTACTATTGAGATCTACCACTTATTCCCTAAAGTCATCATATCTCACATTCAAATTGCCACACAGAATTTCCCTTTATTCCCTAAAGCAACCCGAATGTACCTCTCACTTACCACCCATAACTACCAGACCCTCCCTGAGCTCCCATGTTTATGGTGAACTTGTTTAGATACACATGTCAATGTCTTTGATTGCTTGTACCATTCATTTTTCATATTAGAGTCTAAATCCTGAGACACCCTCTCCCCATCCCTCAACGGTCAGAATTTTGAATCCCCATTTGCCTTTGGATTAATTATCTTGCTCATTTTGATCCTGTTTCCCTCTTTCACCTTCTAAACCTGTTTAAATACCCTTCTCTCTACCTTACCTCTGTTAACAGCTCATGTCATTTAAAAATGCATAATTGTTTCACCATATCTTCAGTGTCTTTAGTTTTCTATTATCTTCATTTTTGAACTCTTTTTGTTTGTATTGACAAAAATTGTCTATTTTGCACCAAACTGTACCATTGTGTAATTTATTTTCTGGAATATTTTCTAATCCTGTTATCAGGTACTATTGAATGTATTATGTACAGCAAGCTAAATGATTCTCTGTTGCACTTTCCAGTTTTGTAAATATGTACTGTACACAATACAATCTTCAATGTCAAAAGCTCTGCCCTAGAATACCTCCTTTTCCCCAAATTCTTTAACTCCTAAGTGTTATCTATTATCACTTCTATTTTTTATGCTACCCATGTCTGTTCATGTTTCTTCTTCCTGTTTTTCTGTTGATAAAAAAAACTGTTATTTATGACCATATACATAATGTGTATTGTGTTTTATGACAGTATTTATTTCTAACTTGTTTGTTCTTTTTAACAAATGTGTAATATATTTGCATGTTATTCTTTTTGGTAATGATACCGTTTTATTGTGTTACTTGTTATTTGATAGTTGCAGAGTTTCCCTTCATGGGCATCTGCTGAAAAGAAGCTATTTTAAGCTCAGCCAGACTCTGTCAGTTAACCAATGTAGTAGGGAAACAAATAAAATAAAATTATTATCATTGTATGAGGTTGATCAGCTGCATGTATTTTAATCTGTTTGTATGTATGATCCACAAGTCAAATCCAATAACAAAAAATTCAAAAGAAGGACAAGTCTTCAGAGCTGAGTGCTGCTCAAAAAATAACTTTATTCAATATGTATGATCTGATTAATATTGTTAATTGCTATTTTAATACTTTTTACTATTCTGCAGTTCCTTCTGGGCTGTGGCTGAAAAGGTTCCATATGAATCTGTCAACTACTCTAGTAAACAAACTAAAAATAGATATGATATATGGTATAAAGTGACTTCAAGGGTTTTAGTGATAAGCAAGATATAACCCAAAGGGGTTGGCATGTAATACATATATCATTAAGATAACAAATCCTGATATTTATTAATAGAAAGTAACTCACTGATTCTTTCTATTTACACACATAGTTGTTAGGCTGAACTTTTTTTTTGTTTGGATGTCAAGCTGAAACCTTTGGTTAAAAATACATGACTTTATTAAGGACATTTTAGACATATTACTAAAGTTACAAGAAATTGTCATTAATTGAAATGATTACCTTATTATGCTGGATATAAATTCACATTATACTAGTATTATGTACAAAGAAAATTAAATTGGCCTAGAGCAGTTATTCAAATAGGATTTAGCCTATGAACAGAATTTTGCAAACGTGCATGTACTATTTTCTGAATTTATACTGCTGAATTTATATTTAACAATCATATATTTGAATTTAATGAGAGATATTATTTACTGAAGTGTGGTGCAGCCATGTCTCCCACATTTACCTTTAATTATATATATCATTGCTTTCAAGAAAAAAAAAAATACCTTAGACTATGCTACCTATAGTCAGTTGTTCACTAAGTTTATTGAAATGCATTTGTTGTTTTCTCTGATACTGATGGTTTATTATTAGAACTTATCAATACCTTTACATTTATGAAACACTAAACATTAATTATATGACTGCCCATTAATATTTGAAAATGAGCATGCTGATTGGCCAGCCCAACCAGCGTGCCCATTGTAAATCCCAGAATATACCAATGGAAAAAGGTCTGGTCACCTGGACTTCTTTCCATTCGCATATTCCATAACTTTAATTTTTTTAACAAAAATTTAAAAAAAATCTATAGGCTGGACTCTGGACATACCAGAGAGGCAGCATGGAGAAAATACAAAGAAAATCAGTTACGTTATTTAAAACTAAAGGCATGTACCTGATTTTCATTGCTTTCCTCCATTCTGTCTCTGTCTCTCTCCTACCCCTAAAGTAGCCGAAACTTTTTTTTTTAATTACAAAAAAAAAAAAGAAAACAAAAACGGAACAATGGAGACTTTCTTTTCTCCGTTGCTTCCTTTTCAAAGCATTGATGTACTGGGTATAAGTGGGAACGCAAGTCCCATAAGCATGCGCAGTACATCAAAACAAGGCAGCAGTATACCACCAGCCATGGAGGAACAGTATGGCGCCATTATACAAAGACATTATTTAAGGAAAGTAAGTTTTTTTTTTCTTAAATAATGCCATTGTATAATAGCAATAACCCACTCTGTGGTTGTGATATACTGAAATTTACCCACAGTTGGCTTTATTTAATCACTCAGGCTTTGCCCTTGTGATTAAACCACACCAACCATGGGTACATTTTCAATATACCATACCATGTCATTGGTTATTGCTTAATTATGTGCATTGTAATCAGGAACTCAGTTTTTGGATGTTACTGTTTATAAGATCTATAACTGACTGCTTGGTGGAATATGCAGAAAGGAGGTAGTAAACAGAGTATTCAAGTATGAAAATTGTCACCCTAAACATGTGGTGATTAATGTTCCTTATCCTTTATTCTGTAGAACTGTACACAATACCTCTGAAAATGAGCACTCTGAACAAGCATTGCTAAAGTAAAAAAAAAGATTGTTGGAATGCTTAGGCTCTGTTAATACCTTGGGTGAGAAGGTCAAGAAAATAATTTTCACTGATTTTTTAATGGGGTGAGGTTTTCTACACTTGTACACTTAGCCATGGTAAAAAAAAGTAAAATAAATAAATAAATTATCGACTATAATGTTGCAAGTAAAACAGTAGAGATAGAGCCATGACTAGTTCTTCTATGGTTGGGAGCCTTGATAGTAAGCCTATTATTTTTATAAAGGAAAGCAAGAAATCTCAGGAAATTTTTGTCATGCTGGCATATGTAAAATAGTCATTGGGGTCAATGAGATGATTTGGTACATAGGTATATATAAATGCGGAGGGACTGCTACATGTTCAGTTATTTGAAATACTAACATATTTGTACATCAAGATTCTGTTTTTTGCAGACTGCACAAGTCAAAATGTAGTATGTATAGCTGCATGTGATTGTTCTGCTTTCTAAATTGGTAAGACAGAAGGAACATAGTTTCATGCCAGAATCAGAGAACATGCTAATGCACTTAAAGGCTGGCAAATGCTTTTGCCAGACAAGTGTGAGGAATGTGCATTGACTGATTCAGTAAGGTTCTAAGCAGGTAGTTAACAGAAACTAAATTGGTGGGGGTTTCCATACTTACTTGTAAAATAAAACCAAATGGCAACTAAGATATGACACTGCAGAGGGATAAGGCCTTAATAACAGTTGGAATATTTAAAGTTCTTTAAGGTTAAGATCATTACAAAAAAAAAGGTTTCAGGCAGCGTAACTTTTAAGTATGTTTAATATTTATGTTTGTTGTTTGAATGGAATGCTTTAAGGCCTTTATATGACTGTGATGGAAGTGAATACTTTTTTTGACTTGATGAAGGAATGTTTTTCTGACACCCTGTTTAATTAACTTTTAACTTTATTGTGACACTGTGATTATTTATTTTTTATTTGTAAACTTTCATTAAATGTCTGTCAAATAAACACTCATTCTGCCTCTGCAATTGATGCATCAGTCATTTCCACATAAACACATAAAAAGTACTAAGTGAGTCTTTGTCTCTATTATTAACAAAAGATGTAAAAATATATGCTAAGCTAGCAGGAAAAGTATGGAAGTTCAAAACAAAATAAATACACACATGATTTCAAAAGAAAAGAGGATTTGCTGATATGCCATTGCATTAGAACTTGCATCTTTCATCAGCTACCCTTCTCATTGTGTAATTTCACTGATTGGGCCATCCATGTTTTCATCACACATTGCAGATGACAGATCAAAAAAAGCCCAAAAATGTCAAAAAGCTTCAGTTAATCAGTTGCAAATGTTTCAGACAATCGTTTAACTGACATACTATCAGTGGGGGCAGTAATTACTAGTGTAATTACACATATCCTAGAAGTAAAATGCAGTTCATGACTGTCATTCTACACTCTTTCCTTGTATTTGAAATATGGGTATAATAAATCAGCAAAGGCCATGAACTCTAAACAAAATGGCAACATAGTATAATGGATTAAGTACATCACTTATAAGCATCCAATGCACAACCAAAATCACTATGATTGTCACAATCTTCTTTTTGATACTGACACAGCTTAAGTTTGCTAACATGTATAAAAACAAGAAGCTGTATGTAGTGTGTTTTATTTGGTTAACAAAACTATTAATTTTTTTTGTAACTGCACAGAAGTTAAAGACAGACCAGCACAGCCACAGTATTTGTCACAATATTTGAATGTTTTCTTAATTGTTTTCTTTTTAGGTATTAACTGGTAGCTATAAAAAATTCACAGAACTAGTGGCTATTTGTTGTTCTTCTTTCGGCTTTTCCCGGTTAGGGGTCGCCACAGCGGAACTCCGGTCTGCTAATGTTTGGCTGTAGATTTTTTCCAGTGTCGAGGTGCCAGCTCGATGGCCAACCTTCAACAAAGGCACACCTATTCATTCACGCATTTCTTTCGAACGCCACTCGACCGCGGGGAGGATATATAGAATCCACACAGAAGGCGCTTCAGCCGAGAATCGAATGGGAGAACCTCTTGCTGTGAGGCAACAACGCTACTGCTGCACCACCGTGGCTTGATATGTTAAGTATTAACTAGTAAACAAATGAAGGCCATGGCAATGAAATAGCAGTCTGCTGGGTTTACTATTATTTTTTTTGAATATTTGCTGTGATATGTTTGAGACTTGTTAGAGTAATATATAAACAAGTATATCTTAAAAGACCGTGGCATTTTCAGACTATTAGATGTAACCAAGAGGCTGTCTTTTAACATTTCACAGCTGAGGGCTAAAAATCCCAAAGCATGTGGAAATATTTTTCACAGATATTATTCTTGGTTTTCCTTTGTAAACTAGTTATACAGCTTTTTCCTACTTTTGAGAAAATGTACGTTTTTGTTGGCCCAATGACAGGTAGACTGCACAAGTCCATGTATTCATGTTTTTATATTTAATATTTAAATGTTATGGGAGTGGCCCAGCCACAATGTTAAAATGCAAACAGTCTGATAAGAACATTTGGTACCATATCATTTTTGTCTGAAAATCCATGATGAACTTTGTGGTCATGTCATCAGACCTAAAGCTCTATGCTCCAAATACTTGGGAAATCTTATCACTCATGTTATGATTTTCATGGCCAGAACCTGATGATTATAGTCGACCTTAGGCATTGGCCAACTAGGCTGCTGCCTAGGGCGCTGCTGTAGCAGGGGTGCTTTTCCAGTATTTATCTGGTGTAGGTAAACCAGGATGGGGGCACCGGGTGGTGTAGTGGGGGGCGCCGTGGAGCCCTTTTGCCAGGGCACCAGTTGACTTAAGGCTGCTCCTGCTGATGATACAACTGAGGAAGGAAGAACGTTTGATATGAGGCAGTGCAGGTGGTATCAATCTATTCTGTGCAGTAGATCTTGTCCGTTTGTCACATATTGCCACAAACACTCAAATGCATTTGAGTGATTTATTGCTAAATACAAAACTGGATTGAGCAAGCATCAGCAGTTTCAAATGTTAGGCTGTGGTATTATCTTGGCTGAGGGGAGTGGATAACTTTTTTTAAGTGGGGATTGGAAGTTATGGCCACACCACTAAGCAGAGAGGTACAAGTACACTGGGGACATTTTTATGAGTTATTGAAAGTGGGGACAAGAGCCTGACAAGCAGACTGGGGCAGAATACACTGGGAAGGGGATACATATCAAGGAAAAAGCAACAAGCAGTTGCATACCTGGCTGACCCAACAAAAAGGCACACTGAAGAATAAGTAATGAACATAAGAATTACATTTATGAAATCAAATAACCTTCCAAGGAACTAAGAAGAATTTGGCAAGCAAAAAACTCTGCAGTAATTGACAAACTAAAAAAGAACAGAATAAACAAGCAAACTAATCATTAGCTTTAAACATTTACACTTATGTACTGCCAGCAGATGTCATCTGAGTTTAGATTGAACTTTGGAAAGGCTTTACTTCATGTACATTTCAGTGAATAGTGGATTTCAGAAATTTAGTGAGACTGTGCAGAAGGCTGTCTCACCAACTGCTTGAACAAATGATGGCTACTTTAATGTGTGTTTTATATACTTGATATATAAATACTTTATCTTTAGGAGTTAAGTAAGTTTTGGTTGTGTGAGTCATGTGACCAGGTCTGGGGTTTCAGTCTGGGCTAAAACCTTGAGGTGGAAGCATTTCTGATTGTTTGCTTTTTTTGTCCCCATGTGCTATGCTGAAATGTTTCTTATCAAGTACATTCCTTTGTTGATATTATGTGTCATCAGATATAAAATTCTGTTTTTGGGGAGCTGAATGGCAATGTTTTAGCTTTGCATTGGTCTTGCGGTATTGTTGCTGATGCTTCCCAGTTTGGTGATGCCTTGATGGTAGGGCCAGCAGTAAGAGTGAGCAAGACTTGTACAGACAAGCCATGTATTGTACTAACCCTGCCATTAGTCTTGCTTTTATTGTATTTTGACTGAAAACACCTAAAAATAGTTTGCGTGAACCACATAGATATTCTAAATTTCACATGGTAGCCTGTTCTTAATAGTAAATAAGGTATATATATATATATATATATATATATATATATATATATATATATATATATATATATATATATATATATATATATATATATATAAATATGTGTGTGTGTGTTTTATATATATATATATATATATATATATATATATATATCTATATACACACATATAGATTAGATATAGATATATAGATATATATGTGTGTGTGTGCGTGTGTGTGTATATTCTACTCTATTATACAACTCCTTACTAGTATCTAGCAATTCCTTACCCTACTGCATCTAACTACTTATCCTCAATCCTACTAGAGAAAAAAAAAAGAAAATTATACTTTTGACATTATTAACTTTGATTGAAATACTTCCGATCAGTCTGTTTTACCTCTGTAATCTTCATGCAATCTATGTGTGTATATTAATCTTAGTTTGTTTACCTCTGTAATCTTCATGCAATCTATGCTTGTATGTTAACCTTTGTGTAATCTGTATGAGGAGCTCCCCAGGACTCCATTGAAAACGGGTTCTTCAGGCCCAATGGACTATCCTGGTTAAACAACTGCAAATAAATAAAATAAATAAATAAATAAATATATATATATATATATATATATATATATATATATATATATATATATATATATATATATATATATATATATATATATATATATATATATATATATATATATACACACACACACACACACACATATATACCTATATATATATATATATATATATATATATATATATATATATATATATATATATCAGTATATGAGAGTAAAACCTCTCGATATTGAAGAAAAACAAAACTACAACCTGTACTTTCGAATGCTTTATTCAAAAAAAAATAAGAACATCCTAAGGTATTTGAGCATTTTTATTCGTTAAGTAATGTTACAAGGTCAAACTTCTTCTGAAATACAGTTTTTAACATGCAGGTTCAAGCCTTTAATCTTTTCTCTGGCTATTAAGGGGGAAGACGACTAGCTCCGCTTTATCTTATCCATTTTAGTAAACTTTTCACACTTAAGTTCCCATTCAAGCCTGGGGGCGTGTCAGCCTGGAGTTTCACCTGCCACGTAAGTTCTCTGACTTCCAGCTGGGGGTTGATATCACCGTATGGGAGAGTTACTTTGTCCAGTATTATGAAGTGGAATTTAGTGCAAAGTGGGCTAGTAAGCCTGAGTTTTGCTAGAGTGTTTTTGGTGTTTTGTTTTCTAATGGCTTGGTGTTCCTTGATGCAGTTGCTTAGTTTCCTTACTGTTTTGCCTACATAGTAGGCTCCACATTGCTCACATACTGCTAGGTACACTATGTCTGTAGTGTCGCAGTCAAATGCTTGCTGTAAGGTTGTGCCTAGGGGATTTAAGGGTGAAGCGTTCCCCTTTGGCTATGTACTGGCAGCAAATGCATCTGCCAGAGCTGTACATAGGTTCATAGGTTCATACTAGGCTATCTGCCCTAGGGCATTTATAAGCCTAGCCAGAGTGTGTTTGGCTTTTGCCACCCATTTTAAATGAATTTTGCTATGCCCTTTTTCGAGGTTAGTATACTGTGCCTCTGTCTAACAGTGACACAGAAGTGATACCCGGGGTAAACCTACTATCTCCCATCTACTCATCAAGATTCCTCTTGAAGAGAGTCAATGAGGGACTCTGCCTAACCTGAACTGGGATTTTATTCCAGAGTGAAGGGAGCCTCTGGGTTATGAATCTGTCCCTCCAGCATGTCCTATTTATATCAGTGCTGAGGTTCAAGTCTCCCGAGCGCGTAGCTCAATGGGATTTGGATTTTCTGAGGTGCAGCATGTCCATTAATTCCGGGTTGGACATGGCTTTATACGTCAGGCACAGATCGCCTCTGAGCAGGCGGTATGCCACTGAGTAGAGCTGGAGTTTCTTTAACTGGGCAGCATATGGCATCTGTTTGAGCCCTTTGATCCTCTTGGTGAGGTACTTTTGGGGTCTTTCCAGTTGCTGCAGGTGTCTGGTAAGGAACATCCCAAAAGGGGCATTGTATTCAATTATGGGCCTGATGAGGGATGAGTAAAGAGGCACAATGACCTCCCCTGATCTAGATGTGAATCCCTTCATGATTAGGTGGGCTATATAAAATGTTTTTCTAACCACTTTGGCCACGTGGTTGTCTAATGAAAGATTGCTATCAACTTGGGTCCCCAGGTCCCTAATTACTTCTTCCATACTTAATGGATTACCACCTATGTGGTAATTTGTAGGCACTTTGTTTTTGCCAAAGGGGATGACTATACACTTTTTGGCATTTAGCTTGAGGCCATGGCTCTGGCACCAGTTGTCTGTTTCTATGAGGCCCTTTTGTAGGATGCTTGTGTCGGCTGGAGAGTCGATTATGGCACCCAGTTTTCAGTCATCTGCGAACTTGGTCAGCCACAGTCCTTCCGTGTTAGCCTGTACCTCCGAGAAATATATACTGAACAAGAGAGGTCCCAGGACTGAGCCTTGTGGGACGCCACTTGTAACTGGTTTGGAGCCTGACATGGCTCCAGCAATTCTAACCATGTGGGTTCTGTCCTTGAGCCAGATTGCAACCCATCTAGTGACATAGGGGTTTATATTTAAGCTGGTGAGCTTATCTATAATGCCCGAGTGGGGTATTGTATCGAAAGCTTTTGCAATGTCCAGGTTGGCTGTGTGGACCACCTTCCCCTCGTCAATGGCCTTGGTGACTGTTTCAAAGAAATAGACCAGGTTTAAGAGGCAGGATCTGCCCTTAACAAAGCCGAACTGGGTAGTATCCAGTGTCTGTAGGTCCCCAATATCTTTATTTATGAGGTCCATGATGATCCTTTCCATAGCTTTGCAGACCAAGCTAGTCAGGCTTATGGGGCGATAGTTTCCAGGATCCATTGAGGCACCACCTTTGTGGAGAGGGACCACTGTTGCTGTACGCCACTCTTTGGGTACATATCCTGTAGTAAGGCTGAGATTGAGCAGTAGTTTTATGTTTGGGTTTAGTTCTTCTTGGAGTTCATGTAGGACGCAGCCCGGGACACCGTCTGGTCCCATTGATGCTGTGTTTTTTGCTTTGGAGAGAGCAGCTCTTACCTGAGCATCTGAGATGTCAGGGGGGGCAGCACTCTGCTGGGATAGATATTTGCCCTTTTGGTGGGGAAGGGGGAGAGAAGTTTGCGCTGAGCCTGTCAGCTAGGATGTTGGCAATGTCTGTGGGTTTGGTGTATTTTTTGTCATTTTGGACTAATTCTGAGCATATCTGGGAATTCCCACCCAGGTTCCTAACATAACTAAAGAAAGCCTTGTGATTATCCTTAGTGTCCTGTGCAATTTTTCTCTAGAAGCTGGCCTTAGACGATTTTATGAGTGCCCGTAGTTTTTTGCTAATACTGATCAGAGATGCCTTCCCTTTTTTGGATTTTGCTCTATCATGTAGTAGCTTCCTCCTTCTGTTGTATAGTTTGTTTATGGCTGGGGTCCACCAGACAGGATGCCTAACTTTGGAGGATTGGGTCTTGGTTTTATTTGGGATTGTATGATCCATGCATTCCTGAAGGTGTTCATAGAATGCATTTATAAAGGATTCTGCAGTCTGGGCCGTATTTTCCACAGGCCCGGGGGCTTTGAAGGATTCCACCTCGGTTTTGAGGAGTGTGAAATTTGCTTTAGAGAAGTTTTTCACTGTGGGTTTCTGGGCAGGGGCTGGGGTCGGGATGTGAATATCCAGTGAGATTAGTTTATGGTCTGATCTTACCAGTGAGGGATACACTTCTGGTCTGGAGCATAGAGTCCCCATGTTGGTGATGATCAGGTCCAGTATGTTTTCCCCTCTTGTGGGAGTGGCAACAAGTTGTTCCATAGCATTTGAGTTTATAAATTCTGGGAACCTTCAGGCTAGGGTGTTGGAGCTAGAGTAATGCTCCCAGTCTTTGTTAGGGTAGTTGAAGTCACCCAATATAATGGTGTTTGGAGAGACCTTCATATTTTCCAGTGCTCTCAGGAAGGCAGAGTGGGGTTCCTGGGTTTGGGAGGGTGGTCTGTAGCAGGCTATAAACTGGAAGGCAGTTTTACCCACTGTTAGTTGCACATGGATAGTCTCTGATGCTTCGTGCTGTGCCACCAACCTGGAGGTGTGGGTATCTTTGATGAATATTGATACTCCCCCTCCTTTTGTGGTTCGGTCCAAGTTTTGGGGCCAAAAAACATGGTATGAGGTATAACCTGGTAGTGCTGGGGTGCTCTCGGGAGCTTTGAACCAGGTTTCTGTTACTGCACAGATATCTATGTTCTCCATGTTAAGGAGAGTTTCGAGTGCGTGCATCTTCAGGTTTAGACTTCTGGCATTGAGTAGCATTACTCTTAGTTTCTTATCCCTTGTGATACCTATGGAGGTGGGTTTGTCTTGTGAGCCTTGCCTAAAAAAGGCACTATGGGGGTGGCAAGAGCCTTTGCCAATATCCGAAAGCCCAGGGGTGACAGGTGCAAGCCGTCCCTAGCAAAGCATTGTGGCTTGTCGAGCATGTCATCCCAGGCAGACAGGCATTGGATCCCCTTTGAATGACACCAATACTTAAGACAGTTGTTGAAATTGATCATCTTGTCTTCATATTGTGGCATCATTCTTGGTGAGGGTAAGATACTACTCAAGGTTAGGGTCATACCGGCCTGGGCTACATGCTCAGAGAGCTCCTCTATGTCTCTTTCCATGCAGTCCAGGGAGGTACGTCTCAGGTCATTCACACCAGTATGGACAATGACTGAGTCATATTTGTACTTGCCTTGGAGTGACCTGAGTGCTTGTGTTATGTGGCAGATCCTAGCGCCCGACAGGCAGCTCACTGTGACCTTCTCCTTGTTCAGCCTGGTGAGCAGGACGTCAGTGTGCCTAACAATAGAGTCACCTATTACAAGTGTATCTGGTGTGTTGTTTAGCTTTAAGGGCTGTGACTGTTCGGCACACTGGCTCTGTGAGCTATGTGTTGCACGTGTTTTGTTTTGGGGTAGTGGTTGCTTGGGTGTCTGCTTTGGAGGTCTCTGCTGCTTAGGCAGATTTTTATTTAGAGCCTCCGAGTATGTTTTTGTGTGTTTATGTGTTTGGTTTGCTGTCGTGGTAGGTCAATGTGAGACTGGAATTGTAGTGAGTGTGGTTTCCTTCTCCTCCTGACTGGTTACACCAGTATTGAGTTGAGAGAGCTTAGCCTCCAGTTTGGCTATATGGTTGCATCTCTCACATGTGTTGGAATTTGTTGGGAGGAGGAGAGGGTTGTCTGTGTACATGAGGCAGTTGTAACATTGCCTCAAGATTCCCAGATTCACCAGCTGGACCGGAGAGGAGATTGACAACTGACCTTTGGACATGCTAGAATAGTATTGGGAATTCCTTTATAATTGAAAAAAAGGGCCATTGGGGAACAAAGTACTCAAGGGGAGTTTGTGAGGGTATAGTGCTTTTAATTTTTTAGTGCTGACTTATATAATTGCTTTAGTGAGCAAGTGCTAGGCTTTAGAGTGGGAATAGGGTGTTTAGTATGAGAACTAGATCAGTTCTAAGGGAAAAAGTGAAGAGCAGACTTTGTGGAGCCAAAAATGGCTTAAACCCAATTAAGTGGCACTGCCCGATGTTGCGCTATGCGCAAAATCGCGCAAAGCCGTGCTAAAGCGGATTTTATACAGGGGGACTTGAAAGAGCTAGAAATTGGCCCAAAATGGCCAATAGACTACCAGATTCCTGTGTTGGGAAAACTCCTCCAGGGATAGATAGGCTGCTACAAGCTCCCCACTGCCACTGGTGAACAAAGAAGCCTCCCTTTATCCAAGAAAGGAAATGGGAAACACAGGAACTTTCCAAAAGTCCAGAATACAGCAAAGCCTGTATTTGGACTACTCTAGGTCAGGAAAGATGGGAAACAAGGAACATTTTTTTTTTCTTTTTTGCAACAAGCAGCAGGAAAATGCAATAAATATGTAACACAGGCTAGCGCACTTGAGTGTGTAGCCTCAACAGGTAAATGCAACAAACAGGACAAACTTTAAAAGTGCAGGTGCAAAAAACAACTTTAAACAGTTTAAAACAGTTCAAGAAGTAGAAATACTTGCAGTTTAGCTAGATCGGACAGTCGCCCAGGTAGTAGCAGGAAAAAAAACACTTTTTTCAGGTTAGCAGTCGCTCTTTTAGCCTCTCTGCTGCTAGCACCACTCTGCAGGACCACGAGGAGCTTGGCTGAGTAGTAACAAGCGCACAAACTGCACCAAAGTGGGTTTTATACAGGGGGACTTGAAAGAGCTAGAAATTGGCCCAAAACGGCCAATAGACTACCAGATTCTTGTGCTGGGAACACTCCTCCAGGGATAGATAGGCTGCTCCAAGCTCCCCATTGCCACTGGTGAACAAAGAAGCCTCCCTTTATCCAAGAAAGGAAATGGGCAACACAGGAACTTTCCAAAAGTCCAGAATACAGCAAAGCCTGTATTTGGACTACTCTAGGTCAGGAAAGATGGGAAACAAGGATAATTTTTTTTCTTTTTTGCAACAAACAGCAGGAAAGTGCAATGAATATGTAACACAGGCTAGTGCACTTGAGTGTGTAGCCTCAACAGGTAAATGCAACAAACAGGACAAACTTTAAAAGTGCAGGTGCAAAAAACAACTTTAAACAGTTTAAAACAGTTCAAGAAGCAGAAATACTTGCAGTTTAGCTAGATCGGACAGCCGCCTAGGTAGTAGCAGGAAAACAAACACTTTTATCAGGTTTGCAGTCACTCTTTTAGCCACTCTGCTGCTAGCACCACTCTGCAGGACCACAAGGAGCTTGGCTGAGCAGTAACAAGCGCAAAAACTGTGCCAAAGTGAGTTTTGTACAGGGGGTCTTGAAAGAGCTAGAAATTGGCCCAAAACAGCCAATAGACTACCAGATTCTTGTGCTGGGAACACTCCTCCAGGGATAGATAGGCTGCTCCAAGCTCCCCACTGCCACTGGTGAACAAAGAAGCCTTCCTTTATCCAAGAAAGGAAATGGGCAACACAGGAACTTTCCAAAAGTCCAGAATACAGAAAAGCCTGTATTTGGACTACTCTAGGTCAGGAAAGATGGGAAACAAGGATAATTTTTTTTTCTTTTTTGCAACAAACAGCAGGAAAGTGCAACACAGGCTAGCGCACTTGAGTGTGTAGCCTCAACAGATACATACAACAAACAGGGCAAACTTTAAAAGTGCAGGTGCAAAAAACAACTTTAAACAGTTTAAAACAGTTCAAGAAGCAGAAATACTTGCAGTTTAGCTAGATCGGACAGTCGCCCAGGTAGTAGCAGGAAAAAAACACTTTTATCAGGTTAGCAGTCGCTCTTTTAGCCTCTCTGCTGCTAGCACCACTCTGCAGAACCACGAGGAGCTTGGCTGAGTAGTAACAAGCGCACAAACTGCACCAAAGTGGGTTTTATACAGGGGGACTTGAAAGAGCTAGAAATTGGCCCAAAACGGCCAATAGACTACCAGATTCTTGTGCTGGGAACACTCCTCCAGGGATAGATAGGCTGCTCCAAGCTCCCCATTGCCACTGGTGAACAAAGAAGCCTCCCTTTATCCAAGAAAGGAAATGGGCAACACAGGAACTTTCCAAAAGTCCAGAATACAGCAAAGCCTGTATTTGGACTACTCTAGGTCAGGAAAGATGGGAAACAAGGATAATTTTTTTTCTTTTTTGCAACAAATAGCAGGAAAGTGCAATAAATATGTAACACAGGCTAGTGCACTTGAGTGTGTAGCCTCAACAGGTAAATGCAACAAACAGGACAAACTTTAAAAGTGCAGGTGCAAAAAACAACTTTAAACAGTTTAAAACAGTTCAAGAAGCAGAAATACTTGCAGTTTAGCTAGATCGGACAGCCGCCTAGGTAGTAGCAGGAAAACAAACACTTTTATCAGGTTAGCAGTCACTCTTTTAGCCACTCTGCTGCTAGCACCACTCTGCAGGACCACAAGGAGCTTGGCTGAGCAGTAACAAGCGCAAAAACTGTGCCAAAGTGAGTTTTGTACAGGGGGTCTTGAAAGAGCTAGAAATTGGCCCAAAACAGCCAATAGACTACCAGATTCTTGTGCTGGGAACACTCCTCCAGGGATAGATAGGCTGCTCCAAGCTCCTCACTGCCACTGGTGAACAAAGAAGCCTCCCTTTATCCAAGAAAGGAAATGGGCAACACAGGAACTTTTCAAAAGTCCAGAATACAGAAAAGCCTGTATTTGGACTACTCTAGGTCAGGAAAGATGGGAAACAAGGATAATTTATTTTTCTTTTTTGCAACAAACAGCAGGAAAGTGCAACACAGGCTAGCGCACTTGAGTGTGTAGCCTCAACAGATACATGCAACAAACAGGGCAAACTTTAAAAGTGCAGGTGCAAAAACAACTTTAAACAGTTTAAAACAGTTCAAGAAGCAGAAATACTTGCAGTTTAGCTAGATCGGACAGTTGCCCAGGTAGTAGCAGGAAAAAAACACTTTTATCAGGTTAGCAGTCACTCTTTTAGCCTCTCTGCTGCTAGCACCACTCTGCAGGACCACGAGGAGCTTGGCTGAGTAGTAACAAGCGCACAAACCGCACCAAAGCGGGTTTTATACAGGGGGACTTGAAAGAGCTAGAAATTGGCCCAAAATGGCCAATAGACTACCAGATTCTTGTGCTGGGAACACTCCTCCAGGGATAGATAGGCTGCTCTAAGCTCCCCACTGCCACTGGTGAACAAAGACGCCTCCCTTTATCCAAGAAAGGAAATGGGCAACACAGGAACTTTCCTAAAGTCCAGAATACAGCAAAGCCTGTATTTGGACTACTCTAGGTCAGGAAAGATGGGAAACAAGGATATTTTTTTTTTTTTTGCAACAAACAGCAGAAAAATGCAATAAATATGTAACACAGGCTAGCGCACTTGAGTGTGTAGCCTCAACAGGTAAATGCAACAAACAGGACAAACTTTAAATTACAAGCGCTAAAGCTGGCTTTAAAGCAGGGGGTTAGAAAGAGATAGGAAATGGCCCAAAACGGCCAATAAGCTACAGGTCACTGGGCTGGAACCACTCCTCAAGGGACAGATAGGCTGCTCAGAGCTTCCCACTCTCACTGGTGAACAAAGAAGCTTCCTCCTATCCAAATAAGGATATGGGCAACACAGGAACTATGACACAGCCCACAGATCAGCAATACCTGAAGACCTGACTATTCTAGTTCAGTAAAGGTGGGAAACAAGGATTTTTTTTTTTTTTTTTTTACAAAGTAGCAGAAATTAGGTACAGAAACACAATAAATGCTTTAATTCAGCTAGCGCACTTGAGTGTGTAGTCTACCAGTTAAACTAAGCAAAAGCAAACTTTAAAAGTGCAAAAAAAAAACTCAGAAATACAGGCAGGAATGCAATAAAATAACTTTGCAGAGCTTATTTAGTTAAAGAAACAGAGAAGTCTATATATACAGAAAAGCAGCTAAAACACACAAGACACTTCAGATGCAGTGCAACCTGGAGCACTTGAGTTGTAGCAATATTAAGGCAATTACAGTTATAATAAATGCTCTGAAATATACTCTATATTTCCAAAATGCTTGAGAAGCACAGTCTAACATGTCTAACTTGTGACAGCATAGTCACAAGGAGGTTCAGGCAAAAAAAAAAAAGTTTTTTTTTTTTTTTCTTTCTTTCTTTTCTTTTGAAAGGGAAAAAGGAGAAACAGAAGGCCTTATCAAATGTTCTCTCTGTACTTGGTAGAATGAGCTAATGACACTAGATATGGACGGCAACCTCTGAGAGTTGCAGGTGGTGGTTGGGGGGTGTTGAACATTCCCTTTAGAGATAGTGTTCTCTTGTAGCTGAAGGCTGGGGGAAGTCCCAGTGCTTTTTGCAGTTCATGACTGCTTTTAATGATCTCTAAATGCACTAAATTACACTTCATAATACTGGACAAAGTAACCCTCCCTATGGTGATACCAACCCCCAGCTGGATGCCAGAGAACTTAAGTGGCAGGTGAAACTCCAGGCTGACACGCCCCCAGGCTTGAATGGAAATCTAAGTGTGAAAAGTTTAGTAAAATGGATCAGATAAGGCAGATCTTGTCCCCCCTCCCGTTAATAGTCAGAGAAAAATTTAAATGCTTGAACCTGCATGTTAAAAACTGTATTTCTGAAGAAGTCTGACCTTGTAACATTACGAATGAAAGCACTCATATACCTTATGAAGTTATTATTTTTTTGAATAAAGCATTCACATGTACTGTTAGTAATTCCATTTTTCCTCCATATCTAGAGGTTTTACTCTCATGGTTACAGTGTACTCAAACCTTTCAGCAGTCAGCACCAGTGTAAGTCATTTATCTGCCTTGAAATTGAGGAACACACAAGGAGCCTGACCCCAGAAGGGAGCCAGAAACTGCTAGACCTCTTGACCCAAAGCCTACCAGCAGAAATAGCCTCAGCATGGAAATCTGTCAATGAAGTAGTGGAAAGGACACAAGAAATCCTAAAAAGAATGGTTCCCCACAGACCCACCAACAGACCAGCTAACAAGCCTTTTGCTGCCAAACCAAGGGACCAGCAACTCGATTACCCCTCAGGAAAGGCGAATTTCCTGGAAAGAATCTTGGCATTGAACAGCCATAAATCCTTCCTCGGAGAAACAGCTACAGAGTACAATGCTGGTAGCCCTGATTACAGGTGGGCAAGGATAGAAAGTTCAACCACCCCTGCGAACTGCAGGCACCTAATATAAAAATGTGAAAAGCTCCTAACCAAATACAAGAGCATAGAACTGGACATTCACTATCTTTCCAGATGTGTGAACCAGGAAATAGTGCCACAAGGCTTAAGAGTGAGCAAGTTCCCAAACGGGATAGATCACACTAACATGGTCTACCCAGCCCTCTGCCAAATATTCAATGAAGCAGGCCTGAAAGTCCTCATACTACTCAATGAGGACAGCCAGAAAAGAAAGGACACACTAATCAAGGAGATCAAGACCCTCAAAGAGTGCATTCTCACGCATCCATCCTTTCAAGCCACCAGGACTGAGTGGATAGGAATCGACCCCAGGCTAGACAGACACAAGGCCACAGTCTTTCTCAGAAAAAAGAAAAAGCTTACTTGGGACATTGAGCAGTACAAACAGAAGGCAGCCTATCCAGTAAAACCTACTCATGGAAAGGCGAACTCCCTCATCCACAACGAACAGACTCTATGCCCGGCAACAACACTTACAAGATGCCACAAAGGGCTACAAACATAAGTGATACACCAACTAACAGCCCTCTACAGGAAAGAGAGCAACATAGCTTCCCAAGGTGCTCAAGCACTGATTCAAGCAGCAACACAGCAGAAAACCACAGGTTAAGCAGATAGAACCTATGATCTGTGAGTAATGAACAATTTCCAATCCTCGAAGTGGATCAGATCACAGAATCCCACTCAAACCATTTTTTATTTCAGGACCCACCGAACAGGCAAATGAACTCAAGGACAGTCAGAGGAAGTGGCCGAGAGAGGGGGAGAGGAAGAGGCAGGGGAAGATCGCAAAGACGGAGACACTAACTCCACCAGACAACACCTCAGCTCCCTTCCTCACCCAGGACATTTTCAACCTCTCACAACTTAACCTGGATGAACAAAGTAAAGCAAAGCAGTACTGAAAAAAGGACTAAACTTTATTCTGACCCAAAGGGTGTCGGTTATGAATGTAGTGTTGGACCTGGAACTATTTTGCAGAAAATTGAACTTTAAACAAGGTTTTAAAAACAATGTGTTTTTTAATGAGCAGGGGTTCTCAGATAGCCACGGGTATGACCTTCAGCCCTTAGGGGCCAGCAGCCCAAGCTACCAGCCAGCAACAGGCTTCACTCCACCACGAAGGAGGTTTCACTCTTCCAGACCAGACACTACCTCCATCCCCATCGGATAGTGATGAGGAAGAGTCTGACAATGGAACCAACAGCCCCCCAAGGAGAAGAGGCACATTTAACCCTCCTCTCAGTCAAACCCTCATGATCTTTTCCAAGGTATGTGAGAATGAAATTGGAACCTCCCTGGAAAAGAAACCACTCACCAAGTGGTTCAACCTCTCACCTCTTGAGAGAAAGGCATTACAACACCTCAAAAATTAGCCAAGTATAACAATCATGAAGGCCAACAAGGGAGCTGGTTTTGTTTTAATGGACACCAGCACATACATCAACAAGATGGAGGCCACCCTTTCCAATACAGCAAACTACAAAGCTGTGTCCCCAGAGATGGTCGACCTCAGCTTTCTCAACATAGACAAAGCACTGCTTGACCTCTATTGGAGAGACTTAATCTCCAACTGAGAATTAGATTTCATGACAGTACCATCTCCCCAAATTGGAAAAATGTTTGGTATCCCTAAAATGCGCAAAGTCCCAAGAAAGCCCCATCCCAAGACACACAGTGGCATCTAACAAGACCAAAATGGAATTTATCTCAGCGCTGTTAGATTTCTATTTAAATCAATGCATCTAACAAGACCAAAATGGAATTTATTTCAGTGTTACTAGATTTCTACTTAAATCGAATAGCTCAAGAGTCCCAGTACAACTTAAGAGACTCCTGGGAATTCCTGAATGTTATTCACCAGCTACCCCCAATTACAGACCACTGCACACTAGTCACTCTGGACTTAGTGGCACTGTACCCCAGTATCCCACACCAACAGGGGCTAGACAGTGTGGCAAAATACCTAGCCAACTGCACCCACACCCCACCACACAAAGTCCAAACCTGGAGTTCACTACTGAAAATAGTTCTTTAAAACAATTTCTTCTCCTTCAATGGCTGTATCTACCAGCAACTCCAAGGGGTGGCTATGGGAGCCAAAATGGCACCAGCATATGCCAACTTAGTCCTAAGCTGGTGGGAGACGGACATCCTCACCAACTGGCTGGGTTTGAGTCCACCAGTCTATACAAATGCTATATAGACGATATCTTTTTCCTCTGGGAAGAACCCCCAGAGGAACTTGACCCCTTTCTAGACATAATCAACCACAGCACTGACTTCTTAGACTTCACCCTTTCAGGCAAAGGGAATCAAGTCCATTTTCTGGATGTCACACTGTCCCTAGACCCGGTCTCCAGAAAAATTTCCTCAAATGTACACAACTAGCTTGACTTCACCAGCCAACACCCCTTCTCATGAAGAAGAAGAATATAGTAAAGTGGTAATTTCTGTGGCTAAGCCACATGGTCAGTGAAGAGAAAATATTCATACAAGAATGCCACTTACTAGCCAAGCTCTTCACTGACAAGCATTACCCCGCCGTACTGATCAATAGTATCTAGGTGAAGATCTCAGATAACAGACTCCTCAGCTACCCTCCCATATTAGGATATGGGTTCCACAGCACTAGGAGATACACAGCCTCCAAAGACAACACCAGATTCCCCCTGCCAATCTCCCTAGACTCAGAATCCATCAGAACTATACTAACAAAAAAAGGGAGATCATTAAAAGCAGCCACAAACTGCAAAAAGCACTGGGACCTTCCCCAGCCTTCAGCTACAAGAGAAAGCTATCTCTAAAGGTAGTGTTCAACACAGCCCCCCAACCACCACCCTCAACCCTCAGAGGTTGCCAGCCATGTACAGCTGCAGCAGATGCATTTGCTGCCAGTACATAGCCAAAGGGGAACACTTCCCCTACAGTGATACCAACCCCAAGCTGGAAGTCAGAAAACTTAAGTGGCAGGTGAAACTCCAGGCTGACATGCCCCCGGGCTTGAACGGGAACCTAAGGGTGAAAATTTTAATAAAATGGATCAGATAAAGAGGAGCTAGTCCCCCTCTCCTTTAGTAACCAGAGAAAAGTTTAAATGCTTGAGCTTGCATGCTAAAAACTGTATTTCTGAAGAAGTTTGACCTTGTAACATTACTTAATGAATGAAAGCAATGATGTTATTAATTTTTTGAATGAAGCATTCGAAAGTATAGGTCGTAGTTCCGTTTTTACTTCAGAGGTTTTACTCTCATGGTTACAGTGTACTCAAACCTTTCAGTAGTCAGCACCAATATATATATATATATATATATATATATATATATATATATATATATATACATATATATATATATATATCTACATATCTACTTCAGTAGCTCAAACTTTTACTAGTTCGAACCACATATGGCTGAGAACATATGTTCGAACTTGTAAAAGTTTGAACACTGACATAAAACCACATAAAACCAAAAAACACAAAACTAAATGTCTATAGCAGGGGGGGGGCTATGCCCCCCTGCACCCTGACACCCCCTTACTTAAATATATCAACTCCAAGATTGCACTACATTGTGGAAATGGGAAATGTTCCCTTTCCGCTCTGTACGGAGATCTCCATTCAGTCAGATTGGACTTTTACAAGTTTGAATATATGGTCTCAGCCATATGTGGTTCAAACTTATAAACGTTTGATCTACTGAAGGGGATCCATATATATATATATATATATATATATTTATGTGTGGGAAAGGAACTAGTAATGATAAGATTACAGTGTTTGCACAGATGCCATTGTTTATTTTATACAATAATGGAGGCTGTGGTTCTTCACATGAAGCAAGTCATGGAAAACACAGTCTGAAATATTAATACAAATACATAATTAATATGCATAATACACAGTACTAATGCAGGCATTAACGCAGTCAAAGCTGGCTAAATAAATAACAGAATAAGTCTGGATAGATTTTACAAATGAAACATGATTAGATCAAACAAAATGTAATACAGTAAACAAGTGTGATAAGGAAATACTTGATCAGGTAAAGTAAGGTGTAACAGAAAAAAATGGACCAGTTATGACCACTTAGAATCAGTGGAATCCAGTTAAAGCCAAACAGTTAATATAGTAAACATAGATGTATAACAGAATAGGTAAAACAACTGGGTAATACGAATAGCAACATTGAAACAAAACCAGTCAGAACTAGTTAGCACCAGCTAAGACTAAGTCAGCAGATCATACAATACATAACATAGATAGATAATAGCATAACTAACAATGTTATATAAGTATACTGTACAATGAAAAGATATACTTATGTTGCTGTTGTACTGAAAACAATGAGGAATGCACATTAATTAGGCTTTTGTAAAGGGGACAATAAAGACAGATACACACTGACTTTAACATAAGTGCTGATTTGCACAGCTACTCTGGTCCTTGTTGAAAAGTGGGCTTGCTTGTAGAGATCTCTGACATAGTTAAGGCACGTTGGAGTACAACTTAAAGCAGCTCAGCACAAACAAGTACAAAGTTGTGAAACATTTCCCAAATTGAAGGAAATACATTTAAAGTTAGCCAGCTGAAACATATGCATGGGAGTGGCCTACATCAGCCAAACTTCCAGAACAGTGCCTGCTATACTTCTTGTTTGTAACAGCAAACAGAAACAACAGTTCTAAGTGAAATTGCCAGAGCATGTCACGGGGTCTCAAAAATAACAGGGAAAATCAGGTCCCAGATGCAAGGGAGCTTGATTATATGTCTGTCTGTCATAGCTGAGGCAGCAGTTCAGTGCAAAGGTGTGCAGCATCCTTAGAATAAGGCTAAACAAATGATCAGTATATGTGTTTGAAGTGACAGTGTGTGATAGTGTAATGACAGTCATTGTACTAATGAAATCCCTCATATTTTCATCTCTGATAATGCCCCACCGTTTGATAATTATGAGTTTCATGCATTTTCAAAGAATTGTTAATGTCATCTCATTGTCTGTTCAGTAAGGTATTCATAATCCAATGGAAAATTTTAAAGAGTTATACAAACTGTAAAAATATCATGAAACAGTATGTAGTCAAGTCTAAATAAGACTGCAGCCTAGTACTGTTTGAGTAAAAACCACACCATTATAACCAGAGGAACTTTCAACTTTGCACTTGGTAATCAGAAGTGGATGAAGACCAAATTATCTACCTTTTCTTTTCTGCTTCAGACAAATGCTAAATGTTCAATCAGTTTGTCAGAAAGTCCAGTGAAAACAGAACTTACATTCTGACAACAGCTAAGTTATTCTCTACATTGAAACCTGCAGGGATGGTGTGAATACAGTACCCAGCTAAAAAATCATTGGAACAACAAAAACCTATTGTGGTTAATAGAACACCTGTACAGCTGCCCTATATTTTTTTAAACTAATGAAGACCAGAGGCTTAGATGTAACCAAATGCATTCATGAAGGAATAGACCATCCAAAATGTTGGGATATCTGAAAGAAAACCAGTTTACTGATAAGCAAGACAATTTCCAGAGACAGCAACTTTTCATCAGATATTCAATAATTCAGTTAGCCAGCATGAACTTAAGAGAAGTTTCTACAGCACTTGTTGATGACTCTCTACTGCATGAGACTGTTTTACTGACTTTGACCTCACCATCTTCTACTGGCTGTAAAACATCTAAACTTGGTAGATATATAAAGATGCCATCTCAATAAAATGACTTTGCAACATGATATGATTTCAAAGACTAACTTATCACTGCTGTCTGGTCACTGCCAATTCTTATAACCTATTGCCCATAGCATTGGAACATAAATTGCATTGTTTTATCTTGATGTGTGTCTACTGCAGTATGTCAAAATGTATTCACATATTCTAACCTTGGTTAAGTATACTAGTTATAAATTCATATGGTGCAATACCAGGGTCAAATGCTAAAGCAAGCCAAAACAATTATCAGGGTATCACTTACCTGAGCCTTAACTAGATGATCATTAAGCTATTTCATATTGTACAAAGAACTGGTATCAATTCCATTAAATGTGGCTACATGTGGCTACAAGGCCATTAATACTTACTTTATTATGCATTTTATATGACACAACTACTTTCAAGCCTGCTTACTCCCAAACTGTGCATAGTTTATTATGTATCCTTTTCCCAATAAATATTTTATCACTATCATGAAGAATTTCTGAGCATTTCCCCCTTCACTGTATTCTGAATAATTCCACACTTTTATCCATACAAATTCCATACTTTACTTGAACCATTCTCCCTGTCACTCACTAATGTTTACAGCTTTGCCTTCCTTTTTCTGGCACAAGTCTGACAGCATCTCTAGAACAGCAGCAGGGTGTTCTTTCTTCCTGCAGTATTTTCAAACCTTCACTGCTTTCTGTTGTATCACCTTATCTATAAACGGCCATATCATTTGTATATAGAAACAGAATGACTTGAGATGTATCCCAATATTCTCTGACTATAGCAATTATATATGTGTGACTGCAAGCAACATTCCCAATGACACAATTATCTCATCATAAATTTTATAAAATGTAGAACAGATGCCTTGCTTATGTGGCTATTTTTGCATATGGCTTTTTTAGTACAAGTAAAGTTACATTGTTATTAAAATGCATTTTTAGAACATATGAGTTCGATCAGAAAGGGTGCCTGAAGGAAAACATTATGAAACATTGAAGATTTACTGGCAAAGAGATTGTGAATAATAACTGTGAAATACATTACCCCAGATAATAAATTAAATGTACATCCTGTTTCACAAAACAATAATCGCAAGATACAGCTTTTTAGTTGCATGAGGAATTTGGCATGTTTTCTTCAATTTAAGTAGTAATATTTGATGAAAGCTGTGCGTTTGTGTGTGTGTGGGTTTGTGTGTGTGCACGCACGAACACGCGTGTGTGAGAGAGAGATTTAAATCTTTGGTAATAAAAACTTCTTTAGTTGTTATATTACCATATGGAAATTCTTTTAAAAATGAATCAGAAAAACTAAATAATGGACTATTTTACTATTAAATTAATTGGTACTCCCCCCCCCCCCACATGCAGTACACTGAAGATGCAGCCTTACTGAAGTGGAGAAAAAAACTCAGTTCACAATTGTTTAGTGTGTACTTCAAACTATGATAAGTAGTTAATAGCGATGACAAGACAATAGAAGTATACCAAAGTATGCAAGACAGCTCTTCATTCAGGATATTGAAAAGGCAAACTATGTAAATGTTGCAGAGTGGTAAGTTTCCTGCACCTCCTTCCAAGGAAGGCTCTGTCCCCCCCAGCTCTACTATGAGAACTCAAAGTCCAACTTCTCACATATTTATCACCAATTCCATATTTTCTGAATTCTCACTCTTTGAACTATTAAGAAGAATTACTAAAATACTGCATCCCCATGTCGGTGCTATACCCACCACACTCCTTTATTTGCATGTGCTAACTATACAGTCATAAAACACATTTCATGCAATTGTGATCTCAAAGTAGAGTTGACACAGTGCAAAAATATTTTGGGAGATGATGGTTTGGGATACATGCCTTGGAAGCTATATTTCTAGAGGTTCTGCATTTGAACACACACACTCCCTTGCAACAAAAATATCTTAACTGCAAGTCTGCTCTTCTTTGATAAAGCAAATAGAATGTTTGATTTCCAGCAAAATTAAGAATTTCTTTGACTCAATGTTTTTCTCATATTTCTACCCCTGTGCCTGCTAACCAGCAGGTTTATCAGTGTGAACTTTTCTATTTGTTCTCCAAAGAGATGTGATCAGATGCCTGTGCAGCTGTTACAGGGTATGTTTCAGTTATATGCTGCAAATCCCTGCATGCTATAGGATGGATATGGAATGACAACAGTGCAGGCACATTTCTCACTGTCATGGGGTAGTAATCCGTCAGGCAGCACTTCCTTTCTTGTGAGGGGATGGCTGCTGTCAAATGTTCACTCATTTATGAGGTGAATTAATGGGAGATGCACTCCATAGACATAGTCTTCATCCCCCCCCCCTAGAAAACTGAGCTGGCTCCATATTATTCCTTTCACTTTCTTGATGGCTCTCTCAAAAATGTGTCATGGTTAGAACTCCATCCCTTTACATCATGGTGTTGGCAATTTCTTTAATTTAAAGTTGTGTCACCCGGGAATTTGAAAAGAAAATCAGAAGGGTGTTGAGAGGAATCTTTACCCTGTACAAATGCAGCAGTTATAGCGGTAGTTAATTTATGTAATTGTCTTGATTAACTTTAGGTCATTCTCTGGGTTATTTTCTTCATTGCAGGCACACTGTTGAGGTTGTCAGTTACATTTGCCAACACAATTACCTGTTGTCAGAGTAGCATCAGCTTTTGATTAGCTCCTTCCTGTGACTCCACAAACCTTTGTAGTAATTCCTTCTTGGCTAAGATCAGCAGGAGACCATATTAGGAACACAGTATTTACAGTGTTGAAGGGAACTGTTACCTCCAACCATCTTACTCTTGTATGTCAAGCCTGACCCTAACTGTAATACTAATCCTGGCCATAATCCCAACCCTATTCATCGCTAAACACTCTTTACCTAAAAGTACCACTGATCAAAACACATGCGCACAGACACACACAGAGACACACACACACACACACACACACACACACACACACACACACACACACACACACACACACACACACACGCACACACACACACACACACACACACACACACACACACACACACACACACACACACACACACACACACACACACACACACACACTTTACAAGTAGCAGAACATGAGCACAGCACTAAATCTGTTCCCTTCCCTGGCTCATACTCTTATCCTAACACATAAACGCTCACACATAAAGATACACATACTCAGCACAACTTGCAGTTACCAAGTTTGGCATTATCCGCTTTCAGCTGCATTCACACAGAAAGCAACATTGTGATGTGAATGCTTCATAGCTTATTTCATTCAACAAGTTGTGCATTCTATCACTTCTGATGCCTCACGTGGCATACAGTGAACTGAACACTATGGATAAGTAACTCATGACATAACACAGAACTATACAAAAACATACAAGACAGATTTTCATTCAGGATCTTCAAAAGAAAAACTATTTAAATGTAATATTTTTGCAGTGTGGTAAATTTCCTATGCCCTCTTCTGAGTCTCCTTAGATCAACTAAGTACCCACTTATTTATTTAACATTTGTTGACCAGGAAAGTCTGACTTAGAACAAAGCCAATTTTCAGCGGAGAAACACTCAAGATGCATGTCTTTAAAAGTGGGAATAAACCAGAACACCCAGAGGAAACCCACACAAACAAAGGGAGGATATGCAGACTCCACACAGAAGGCACCCCAGCCAAGAATCAAACCAGCAAACTTCTTGCTGTGAGGCAACAATGCTACCACTGCACCACTGCACCATCCAACCACATGGCAATTGGCCATCTGAGTTTCTCAAGACTATCAGTCACCCTTTCCTTATTAAAACTTGACAGTAATAAGGTGTACCTTGGTAAAATACTTTGTAATCAGGGCAGAATCAAAGCACGTTGTTATTATTATTATTATTATTATTATTATTATTATTATTATTATTATTATTATTATTATTATTATTATTATTATCATCATCATTATAATTCATTTAACAGATCACATTACATCTATAGCTTGTTTTCATTAAAGACAAGAGGTAATATTTATACTGACTGGGAGATATGTAGCCAGGATAACAGTTAAATTGTTGTAGTCTTTCATGAAATAGTGGTACTGTGTTGTTATGTCTGAGTGATTTGAATGACTTGAGATGGAAACTGAACATGAGTTACAAACTATGGTCTGGCCCAAGCTGGTTTGTATCATTTTGCTGATGGTTCAGATTTGCAATGTACATTGATTCCAAGTAAAACCAGATTATAGAAAAACGTTACTGTATCTATTTTACCTGCTAGATCTCAAGCAAGAACAGATGGCAGAAAGTCTGATGCTTGCTGCCTAGAAGAGGGGTAATTCAAGACTCTGGATTTATAATACTACAAAGCCTGGGAGTACTGTGTTTGCTTGCAGAGAAGCTCCTTGACTCAGGTTGATTAAGATCCTGCACTGCACAGCCCAGCATGATTTCATTGTAATGTTGTTAGTCACATATACTATACTGTAGGAAGGAAACTCTCTATGCATGTTTTTAATCTGGCTTTATTTTTTTAAATACAGAAGTAGTGTAAATTTTATGAAGAAAAATTAATTTCATGACTTTAATTTTACCCTGACTTAGGAATGAGGCCCATTGCTGTTTAGTATTAGAAACCCTAAACACTTGGAGAAATTAAAAAAATGAAGTAACTTACAATATCAGTGTTGAATCTGTGGCCTTGCTAGACAGGTTGTAGGGTGCTGATCATGGCAAACACTACTAGTCCTATGTAGAACGGTTTCTTAGTAGTGCCATTTAAACAACTGCTGCCCAAAAGACCAGGACAGAGTTTTGTTCTGAGACCACACGAGTAGTTGATTAGTCACAGCTACTTATCTGTTTCACTATGTGTCTGTCTGCCTATTTATCTATCTGTTTATCTGCCTATATAATTGTATTGGTTAGGTAGGTAGGCTAGTCCATTGACCCTTTTCAGCCATGACCTGGTCTCAGAAAGTTGTGCATAGCATAATACAACTGAACAAATGACTACAGAAACAATACAACTTGGAAACAATCCATAGGAAGTACAAATAATCATATTTACAATATAAACAAGTTATAATCATACCTCTACTACATACAAGCTTTTAATACATGTTGGTGGTTTGTTCTAATTTATAAAGGACTGTTATAGGAGTGCTGTAGGTTATTTGAATACTTCAATCTATTATCTATTATCCCTAAAGCAGATCTATGCTGCGATGTTTTGGCTCCCTTACAGAGTTTGATTGCTGTAGGCATACAGACAAGGGCTTGGGAGGCAAATATTATAGTGCATATTCAGGATCTCATTGATTCATATATTCATATAATTCACAAGGCAGAGTCAGTTCGTGGATAATAATTACCTTGCCAATAACTACCCTCATAGAACACCTCTTGCTTCCTGGGGGGCAAAACAAGTCAGGCCTGGGAAGAGTGTACAGATGTCCATCTAATTGATAAGGTTTGCCTTAAAAGAAATGAGGGTATCACTCTGTTTTATATAATTTTGAAGATGGGGAACTACTGAGTAAAAAAAATCTACATTTGTATTCATGCAGTATGTTTTACTTTTGTGGGCTATACCTCCAGATTAACTTTTTTTGTCAAACGATGTCTGAGCCTTTTGATTGCACACACGTGTGTGTGTGTGTGTGTGTGTGTGTGTGTGTGTGTGTGTGTGTGTGTGTGTATGTGCATGCATGCACGCATGTCTGCGTATATCTAATTTCTCAGATAGGTTAGACTGTTTTCTGTTGCTCTAGATATTGTTTTTCTTCATGCTATTCATTTCCTGTCTCTTTCTCCATGGCTTTATTTCCTGTTTTCATCAAGAGGTTATTTTTGTCTTGGTGGATTTCTTTTACTGTTCAGGACCAGATAATTTAATGTTTTTTATTGTTGCAAAGTATGTTTAATTTGTGCCATAATCCTGATTCCTGTTTTGTTCTACTTCTTTTTTCATTACTATTTTCATGTAGACAGTAATGTAATTGAATTTTGGGTGTGCACTTCAAGTGTTTGGTGTTGTTTTTTAAGTGATCTACTGTTTTTCTTTGTTTTTAGAGTATGTCTATGTTTGACATTATTTCCCATGATAAATGATTTCACAATACGGTGATACTTTACTGGATTTTGAATTCTGCAAGGGAGTAGGGATCTGTGATTAAATGTGATGTATAGGTGACTTGCACTAGCTTTTTCCTATGTAAGGAACAGATTTGATACACAGGAAGCTAACAAATTTGACAGCTCATTTTCCTTCTCTATAAGTACATACTGCATTGTGACACGAAGGAAGAGCCTCCATATTGTAGAGATGCAAGGGGACACAGCCTGCGCTTCACAAAAATAATTTGTTTGTAACATGCTTTGGTGTTTTAATGTATGGTTACCTGGACTTATGATTTTGCATTAGGTATTTCATTTGCAGTATTTCTCATCTCAACTAACAAAGGTTTCATTATACACTGGGGAGATGCTGCAGTCTGGCTTCAAAGTGATCAGTGCATGTACAACTCTTAAAATATGAAGAAGTACGACACTGCAACATCACCAAAAGTAAGCAGCCAAGCAGGCAAAGGAAAGTAAAAACCGCCAACACACAATTAGGACTGTATTACTCCAAATGAGCACGAAAGTGGTATTCAAGCAGTATCAAAAGAAGATTTATTTAACGTACATCCACTCTAGTAACGTTTTCGTTGAAAAAACAACTTCATCAGAATAAAACCAACCCCTCATGACATTCAATTTATATACAACTATTTAAATGATACAATCAAAATTTAAAGTGATACATACTATGTAAATGAATAATCCAAATCATACAGGCATAAAGGATATGAATGCTGTTAAAACCCTATGCACCACTATGAATACATTTTATTAAAATAAACATAGCTGTTAAAAACACAGTATATTTGACCTACTATAAATCATAAAATCAGCTTGTACAAAGATTATAGGAATCTATAACCTTACAACTTGTCAGCCTTTAGTTTAAGATATGGGGCTATGGAAATAGAATCATTAAGCCCCGGGTATTTGCTTGATTCCAATAAAATCTGCCAACATGTCTCTTTATGAGATAACAGCGCAGGCCAATTACCCCCCCTACTGCACTGTGGAACGGATTCCAAAACAAAAAACTTAAAAGAAGCTCCTTCACAGGTCAAGGTATGTCTGAAAAGTGCAAGAGTGTTTCAACAAACGTATTGTCCCTAAGGGACTACGGGTATATAAATACCCTCATCATGTTGAGCGTGGCAGTGAGTTCCACTGCGAGCTCATTAGACTGTTTGATGAATGTGGGTTGGGGATTGTTAAAGCTATCATTAAGCGGAATGAAAAGGATATGCAAGTGTTGCATAAAGATATTTTTAAATATTATGACCTGATTAGTACTGATTTGCTTTTTACTATTGAAGGGGAAAAACAGAAGTACCATGAGATGAGAAAGCATATTGACCAACAATGTAACATTGTCCTAAATCGTAAATATAAGAAATTAAATAGAGATTTAAGAGAGTATGCAGAAGGCAAACAATATCCTAATCCCCCTGTGGTTAGAAATGGTTATGGAATACCATCTGCCCCTAGGGATGATCCTAGGGTAGTTTTGGAAACACCCCCGCCCCTGGAGCCCCTCCCGCCTATGGGTAACCATGATGAATCTGAACAGGACGATTTTTTACCCAGGAGATCGGAGCGTTTACGCCAGCAAGCTTACCAACAGCAGATACATGGGCCGCATATGGGGTTTCATCAACAGGAGGGGAGGGCATTTCCCTCCAAGGGTTGGAGGGGGAAGCAGAGAGGAGACAGAGGGGATTGGGATGTGGAGAGCAGATAGTAGTTACCCCTATTGGCCAATTCTTTAAATATTCCCTCAATGATTACCATATTTACAATTATAGTGATCTGGCTATTACAGAAACATGGTTCTCCCTTTTTACTAAAGGATTCAAATTTGTGCCTAGTAAAGGCTGTAATCTTGTGAACACCATGTTGGATGTTAAGCTTTTTATACGTAGATTAAATTTGCAATATATCTTTGGCAACATTTCACAACCACATGCAGTCAATCTAAAAAAAATCTAGTTCGTACAATCCCCCTTTGCACCCCCAGTTAAAGAATCTGGAGAACAGGATTGAGCAAAATATAAGGAGGAAGATTGGCAAGAATTGTTACACCTCCAATTTGAATGCGGCTGAGAGTAACCTTTTGGATGAACTTGGTGGTAATTTAGGAGTTCGTGTCATGGAACCTGATAAGGGGGGTGGCACAGTGGTTATGGACCAGCTTATGTATGAGACCAAAATGCACAATCTTTTGATGGATACCAACAAATATTCCATAGCCTCTTTGAATGAGGTCCACATTTCTTATAAAATTATTGACTTAGCTCTTAAGGATCTTCTGGACCAAGAAATTATTGAAATGGACATCTACAATTTCCTGGAAAATCCGTACCCTAAGGTACCCGTCATTTTTGGGGTACCTAAGGTACATAAGGTGATGGAGGACCCACCTATGCATCCAATCGTAGCAGCACAGGGGTCCAAAACCCACAATTTATCAAAATTCCTAGATTGGAAATTGAAACAACTGTGGGGGAGGCAAGAACATCTCCTTAAGGATTCCTGGGAATTTCTTCGAGGTGTCACCTCAGACCTTTTTAGACCTGACATGTTTTTTGTTACCATAGATGTGGTCGATCTTTTCTCAGTGATACCACACAGTTTAGGGCTTGAATGGATTGAGGAAGCCCTGTGGGGGTGCAACGGGGTGACCAACAATGACGTCCACTTGGTGTTACACCTATTAGAACTGGTATTGAAGTATAATTACATCTACTTCTCAGGAGAATATTTCCAGCAGGTTTCTGGGGTAGCCATGGGGGCAAATTGTGCCCCCATTTATGCAGATATGATTTTAGCCATCTGGGAACAAAAATTTGTTTTGAACAGTGTATTTTCTAAACATTGGATTCACTACTCAAGGTTCCTGGATGATATCTGCATTTTTTGGGTGGGACCACGAGACTGCATAGATGAGTTTGTGGCATACCTTCACACCACCACGGGATTTTTACGTTTTACTTATAATGTTACTATCCAACAGTTGGATTATCTGGATGTAACTCTTAGTAAAATGAATGATCGTTTTAAGTCCCGTGTTTATAGGAAACCATCATTCTCCAATGGGTATCTCCACTATGCCAGTTCTCATCCTAAATTCCAAAAAAGATCTATTGTGAAGGGGCAGTATGTAAGAGTGTCCCGTATGACATCAGTAGAAAATGACTTTGTCATAGAAGGGGAGAAATTAAAATCCTTCTTTTTGGAAAGGGGGTACCCTATAGGTTTGATCAATTCTGTCTTTGAGGAAGTTAGAAACTTGAGATCTAGCCGCTTTGCCCCCATTTTGGGGAAGGCCAAATCAACTGGAGAAGATGTCCTGTCAAATGAAATTCAAGGGATTCCCAGTACTGAACAGATGTTTATTACCCAATATAGCCAGCAAGCGGGAGAGATCAGGTATATCATTGAGAGAGAATTTAATGAGTTTAAAGAATTTACAGATTTGGCCACTTTTAAGGACTTGACCTGTAGAGTAGTATACAGGAAGGGATTTAACGTTAAAAGGGTTCTTGAACAGAATCCCAAGATGAAAAGAACAAACATGCTGAGAAAGGGTACGTTCCGTTGTGGGTGCTGTCCACAATGTAAATATATAATAAACCAGGACAGCTTGTATTTGGAAAGTAGAAGCAGAAAATTATGGTCTGATGGTCTGTATAACTGCAATTCTATGGGATTGGTATATCTCGCTGCCTGCCGTTCTTGCCAGGCATTTTATGTTGGCAAGACGGAGAGGCAGCTGAGGAGGCGTATATATGAACACGCCTATGACATTCAGAGAAAAGCTAATACCAATGCACTTTTCAGACATACCTTGACCTGTGAAGGAGCTTCTTTTAAGTTTTTTGTTTTGGAATCCGTTCCACAGTGCAGTAGGGGGGGGTAATTGGCCTGCGCTGTTATCTCATAAAGAGACATGTTGGCAGATTTTATTGGAATCAAGCAAATACCCGGGGCTTAATGATTCTATTTCCATAGCCCCATATCTTAAACTAAAGGCTGACAAGTTGTAAGGTTATAGATTCCTATAATCTTTGTACAAGCTGATTTTATGATTTATAGTAGGTCAAATATACTGTGTTTTTAACAGCTATGTTTATTTTAATAAAATGTATTCATAGTGGAGCATAGGGTTTTAACAGCATTCATATCCTTTATGCCTGTATGATTTGGATTATTCATTTACATAGTATGTATCACTTTAAATTTTGATTGTATCATTTAAATAGTTGTATATAAATTGAATGTCATGAGGGGTTGGTTTTATTCTGATGAAGTTGTTTTTTCAACGAAAACGTTACTAGAGTGGATGTACGTTAAATAAATCTTCTTTTGATACTGCTTGAATACCACTTTCGTGCTCATTTGGAGTAATACAGTCCTAATTGTGTGTTGGCGGTTTTTACTTTCCTTTGCCTGCTTGGCTGCTTACTTTTGGTGGAGTTGTGTTTTTGCAGCATTTCTTTTGTTTTGGTCGACACTGCAACATGCATGCAGAAAAATATAACAAATACGAATGGATATTCAACTTTGTATTAATTGCTACTGAAGACGAAGACCTAGCTTCACATACACTAAGGTAGTTTGAGCTGAATTTGTCAGCCAGCAAATTCACTATGTCACTGTTCTCAGTGAAGGCAGAATCACTGGTCACCAATTTGGCACACTGATGTATGCTATCTTTGAGGTTTCAGATACAGCCATACAAGATTTGTGGTTGTTTTTAGCTTGTGAGGCTATTTTGACCATGTAATTGGCCTTATTGGACTTAATTAGTCCTCTTAGTTTCCTGTTTAGTTTTATTAGAGAGCTCCTTTCATTATGAGGGTTGCTCTTCCTGATTTTAGACATGACTGTTTTCATTTTGTAATATACCCTATTAAGGTTAGATTCCACCAGTGTGGTTTGCTTTTAGAGTTTGTTATGGACTTGCATCTAGTGGGTACAGCAGCTTCTATACAGCCATTTACATGGTTGTACAGGGTCTGCATAGGTTACTCTGAACTTAAAATTGGGAGAGACTTTGAATTTTGACAAACTGTCTCTTAATGGGATGTAGTTTGCTTTGGAATAGTTGTTAACTATTACAGGGTTCACTGGGGTTAGTGAGTTGATTTTTATTTCAAAGGAAACAGCTTTGCGGTCTGACCTGACCAGTGTGGATGTAGAACTATGGGATGGTGCAGTGCTCTCCCTTATTGATAAGTACATGGATTAGTATGTTTGAACCTCTTGTTGGTGTGAACACTATCTGGTTAAGGGTATTTGTGTTAATAAAGTCCAGGAATTGTTGTTCCTGTGAGTATGAGGCAATGTATGTATCCCAGACTATAGAGGGTCAATTAAAAGCTTCCATGAATAAGGCATTTGGTTTATTCGTGAGTGTCTCCAGTAGGTCTAGATATGAGCTGTAGGATCCTGGGGACATAGATGGTGACCTATATGGTATGGGACTCTGTCTACGGTAATTTGTATGTGGATAAGTGCCAGGGCATCATCTTGTTTCATCAATGTAATGCTATGCTTGTTGCTAATATAGACTGAGACTCCTCCCCCTTTTGTCCCTGTCTGTACAGTTAATGGGCCAAGTGGGTGTAAGGCACTGAAGCCTTGCACTGCCAGAGTACTTTCTGCAGATTTAAACCATGTCTCAGTAATGGCACAGATGTCTATATTCTCCAGAATGAGCAGAGCTTGTAGGGTGTGGAGTTATTTGTTTAAGCTCCTAACATTGAGCATAATACCTTGAATGCTGCTCAATGCAAAGCACATACCTGTCTGAGATACATATTCAGAGAGATCAACAATGTATCTCTTCATATAGTCCATGGAAACACCTCTCAGGTCATTAATGTCCACATGGACTATAACAGAATCATACTGGGACCTGTGGTGTAGTGACTTGAGTGCATGCATAACTTGGTGGATCCTGACTCCAGATAAGCAACCAACTGTTATGTTCTCCTTGTTCAGTCTGGTAAGTGAGGCATCTGTGTGTTGTACAAATGATTCCCCTATGACAACAGTCCTGGGCAATGTGTTTGTTTGCCATATGGGCTTTGCTTTTGGGGCTGCACATGGTTTAGGTGTTTCTGTGGTGTTTGGTGTTGCTTTAGAGATTGATAAGTTGGTATATGTGTGTGGTGGACACTGTGTGGTGGATGAAATATGTGTGTTCTTGACAATCTTGTTTAAGTGCAAGAGTTTTGCCTCCAGTAAAATTATATATGTGCATCTCTCACATAATTTGTTTGTTTCTTTTATGATTAAATGGTTGTCTGTGAAGATGAGACAATTGCTACATTGTCTTAGGATACCCATATCTACCAAGCTGGCTATAGAGACATTTGGAAATTGCATATCCATATTGTCCGGAACTGTATTTGGGTGAGCTACTGTAGGTTATGGACTGGATTATACAGAGGTCTCCTTGGCTGATCTCTGCGGTTTGGCACTGGATTAAGTTAGATTGTGTTAAGATTTGATAGTAGTGTTGTTTAATGTGCAAACTAGCTACTCTAAACCTGTCTCTGTGCAATAGCTTTGTTTTAGCCACTCTAAGTTACAGGTTTCAGTTCTACTGGAATCTTTATAGATAAAGTTTACTTTCTGGGCATTTTTGTCTATACAGGGCACTTCTAACTTCTTGATGTAATAAAACCAAGAAAGATTGCTTGTGAGTGTAATGCTACAACAACACAACTTAAAAAAACTTAAACAAACCACCTGGACAAGGACGTTTCAAGTATGAGGGACCTTTCAAATGATTTAAAGGCAAAAGCAACAAATAAAGCAGTAACACTCTAAAAAGTTAACTGAAGTGCAAAACAATAAAATAAAATCACTTATCTGCCAATGATGGAGCAGGATTACCTCAGGACCCCCCGTAGAATGTGGCAAGGGCACCAAGCAGATTGTAGCTCTGGGAAAATGAGCAGGAGACAATTTGTAGTAAGGGAGGTTTACTCAAGTGCAATACTGGTTTGCTCAGTGGGGACTTAGTATTATGGATATATGGAAAACAATGGGAGGGGAAGTGTTTAAATAGGTTACACAAGACACAGTAGCAATGAAAGGGGGGGAGAGAGAGATTTTGGAAGTCAGATTAACATAAGGAGTGAAAGCCAGTGTAATAGCTTTTTAAAATAACATCAGAAGGGTAGGAGAGTTGGGTAAAAATGTTAAACTGGAGGTCTAGTCGTATTCCTATGGTTAGAATTTCAGAAATGTTTGGCTTAATGTCTTAGTGGATGTTGGGGCAGACTCAAATAGCAGGGGAAAACATTCATAGGGTAAGCATAAGGACAATGGAATGCAACTTTAAACAGGTAGATACAGCTGTAAAAAGTACTAAAGCACAAATCCTGGAGCAGAATTCACAATACTGTCAGTATTGCAATCCCACCACAGTCTAGGCACCAGACCTGGAATGCAACTTTAAACATATATGTGCAGCTATAAAAAATACTGAAGTACAAATCCTGGAGAAATACTGCTACTATTGCAGTTCCACAACAGACTATGGCACCAAATTACTGGGGTGCAACGTTAAGGAGATATATACCATTATAAAAAGTACTGGAGCACAAATCCTGGAGCAGAATTCACAGTACTGCCATTACTGCAATTCCACAATGGACTATGGCACTGGACTATGCAGAAATTTAATGGTAACACTGTAACAAATGACTTAATGAGGCTCACATTTGGCAGTAGATCAGAGTTTTGCTACAACTGTGAAAAAAAGCTACAAGCTTGATTGAGGTCCCAGACTGGGTTCAAAATACAAAAAGCTACCTTTTACATGTAATTCCACTTATGGAAATAGAAGTGCAGTATAATGTATAAAGAATGCTAAAATCTTGCAATAATATGCAATATTCCTACAAGTGCAAATGAAGCTACAAGACTAAGGTCTCAAAACAAGCTAAAATGCAGAGAAAAACTTTTTTGGCTAAACCATGTACTATATAAATGAGTCTCTCACATCTCATCAAAAGTCTCTTTTATAAAAGTTTTCTGTCCATGGAAAAGTTGTTGAATAGAGTGTTAGCTGAATGCTGCAGATGTCAAATACTGAAGCTGAGTAAGAAGGCCTGTGGCATGTAAGTGTGGCTGTCTGATTTTAATGGTGAAATGTTGGGATATACTAAATGTTTTGCCATTAGGAGTTAGGAGTATCTGGGCATATGCATACGGGGTTAAGTTAGACTAAGGGGTAGGTAAGGAGATTTAGCGTTGTGCAAGTGTTTATGAGTTAATATTACAGTAAAGGCTAAGTAAGGGGATACAGTTAGTGCTGTGAGAGTGTTTGCAGGTTAGGGTTAAAGTAAGAGCTAGATAAGGGAATATATTTAGTGCTGTGCCTGCATATGATTATGCAATGTGAGTATGAGTATCTTGTGAAGTGGGAGTGTTACAGAAAGAGTTTTTCTAAGGTAAGGTGTAGGGTTAAGGTTATGGACAGGGATAGGTTTAGGGTTGGGGTTAACTCAAATTCGTCATAGTTACAAGTGATTGCTGCACTGGTGGTTGAGTGGCGTAAGTGCAAGAATTTAAAGTTATGGTGAGTTTTAGCACAATCTATTGTATTGTGGGAGACAGCAGCATGTCAGGGGATTTTTCCCTTTTCTTCACTGAGGTATGACCGTGGAGATGGTATACACAAATTTGCAAGTGTGTGAGGGCTTCCCCCAACATCAGTTGTGCTATTTTTGTTTTTAGATTTTTTTTATCTCAACATTTTCAATATTCACTTTACCAAAGCTGTGAGACAAAAAAAAAAAAGATTGCTGATGGCACATAGGTAAACTCACAAATTCCCCCCTGCCCATGTTAGTAATGCTACTAACCTTAACCCTAACCCTAGCCTTGCCCCTAATCCTAACTTACAACTAGTCAAGCAAAGTTGGTCTGAATGTAGTGTTTTTTTTTAAGATTGCAAATGAAAACTGCAATAAAAAGGGAAGAGGAAATACCACTGCAGAAGCAGGAGAATTACTTGGGATTCTAGGATCAGAGTTAGGGATTAGAAGATAGATAAACATGTAAGAGCTGTAAGGTACCATGTGGCTCATGGAGCTGTTGGTGGGGGATGGGCTAACAAATCTATATGATGGTGACCAAGACTGATGAAAAGGTCAGATACTTAAGGGGAATTGTGGAAACATCTTTTAAACTGGCCTGGGATGGTAAGGACACTGGGAATCAGTTAAAATACAGTTTCTTGTGGCTGTGTGCTGACCACTGGTAGTTCCAAACTCATAGACATGGGGTAATAAATTGAAAGAGCACAGCTACAATGATGCAAGTACTAGAACACTTGAAGAACAAGACAGGACAAAAGAGTACTGAAGAGTGGAGAAGTAGGAAGCTAAATGAATAAGTACGGGAATCGGAGTCATGGCTACTGATGATAGAAAGTTATAAATCAAAGCAGCATGGACTTAAGCAAACAGGGGGTCTGTCAAGAAGAAAATAGATATATCAAATGTTTGGCAAGGGAGGGACCTATAGCTAATAACAGCAGGAGAAAAGATTCTAGAGAGCATGACACAGAAGAACAGAAGAGGTAAGAGCAAATACGTGTGGTGAAGAAAGATAATGGGATCGGGGGAATGATTGTTTAGTGATTTTAATGTAGGTGGACTGCACAACTTGGGCCTGTTTTTGGTCATGGCCTGGTTGGAAAAATTAAAAAAATTAATACAATACAGTATTTTGCTCATTTATGTACAAAAATCAGTGAAAGACAAAAATTGCAAACTATTTACAAAACAGTATTCAAAACTTCTCAAGACAGTATATGCTTGAAGGCATACCGTTTCTGTAGAGTTTTTAGAAAGCACTATGTTTAGACAGCTATGACAGTTCTAATATAAATGCATTCACTTTTTCTGCTGTAGATATAATTTAAGCTGTTACATAAAGGAAGTAAATGCAGGGTGCTAGCAAAGGGTGTATTGGAGAGAGTTCCACATAGCAGGGTCACAGAGAGAGAGAAGGCTCAAAGAGTGCATAGTACTGAAAAATGCAGGATGGTCAGTGTCAAATCAGTGAAACCAGAAGATACAAGACGCATGTATTTAACAGAAATAAATCAATGCAGGGATTTATAGTGATTCATATGATCATGTGCATGTGCTTGGAAACCAGCCTACCTGTTTGATTGCATGGCAGTGATGACATTTTCTGCTTGAACCAGTGATTAAGTGACTGCTGCAATTTTAAAACATTTGGACTCTTAATGTACTTCTGGGTAAAGAAGAACCAGTGATAAAACAGGGGTATTTGATGGTGAGGAGAAGTGCACTCTTATCAAATGTAAGCTTGCTTTGTTTGGCTAGAAGGATGTTAATGATGTAGAATGCATAAAGCATTGATGCAATTTTATTTCTCATATTACAGATATGAATGGAAAAAGTGAGTGATGGGCTGAGCCAGATCTCAAGATACTTTATAGATTACACAAGTTTCAGACGACTGTCAAAGAGGTTCCAATTCTTACCTCATAAGCTAAGATACTTATAAGTTCCAAAAAACATTTCATCGGTTTTACTAAAAATAAAATTTGAGTCCCTTCTGTTCATATGCCTGACATAGTCGAGGCAGGGTAAAACTGAGTGAATCACAGATGGTCACATGTGAGTTGCCTGGTTCCAAGATGATAATGTCATCTACATACAGGATGATATTTGAGTAGAATATTAATGCTGCAGTTTGCTATTAAGAGAATTTAATAGTGCAGAAAATGGAACAAGAGAAGCTTGTTTTAAGTGCTATGGATGATGATGGATACAATAGGTGGAAGTCTATTAAAGGGAGCCTGTGAGACAGATGACATAGGCTGCTTATGATTATACATATTTGCTTTAAAGTTTAAGGACTCAGGGCTCATTTCTGATTTCTGGTTATTATTTAGCACATGCATGCTTCTCTAGAGTGTGTCTGGGTTTTCTACAGGTGTTCATATTCCACTTAGCTTTAAAAATATGGTGGTTGATGGACAGTTCTAAACTGTTATATAAGCAGTGATCATGGTTGAATGACCAGTTTAGTTACTTGGTTAGAAACATGCAAGACAACATATAAATAAATACATGTTGGGTCTAATGTTCTGAATCTGTGGAGTTTGCAAAACAAATGTCACCAGTGATGGAGAGATAGCAGAGGTAATCCAGAAATCTTAAGTAAGGTCTGGCATCCCACCTGAGACCCAAAGGGCAACAGGACTAACACGAAACAGAATACAAAGGATAAGTCCAGATAAAATCACTTTAGCTAGTAGATCTAGGAGACTCTCTCTCTCTCTCTCTCTTGCTCCCTCTGATACCCTCTCTGTGGGAGAAATAAAGATGCCTAGATGAAGTAAGTAGTATATTCAGTTAAAGAGGTAGATGGACGAGTGTTCTTGTTCTAAAGCTTATACTTATAAACCTTATAAAAGAAGAAAACGTGTCCGTCTACCTACTTACCTGAATAAACTAACTGAAACTTCAACAAGGCATCTTTATTCCTCCCACAGAGAGGGTATCAGAGAGAGAGAGAGAGAGAGAGATTCACCTAGCTAAAGTGATTTTATCTGCAATAATCATTTGTACTCAATTTCTTTTCAGTGGTGGGAAGATCTGCCATGAAGCTATAAGCCAACATACTTTCTCAGAGGTGCTGTCTCTGTCATATACAGAAAATGTTTCAGGTGGTACAATTGAGGATTCAAGAGAAGGCTATGAAAAGAAAAATAAGACAGTGATGTAGAGTCTGAGGTACACTTGCCAGATCAGATATTTTATACACGGGTGCTTTGCAACTAGATGCTAAAGGTTGTGATTATGTGGGGTATTGTCAGCTATGCGAGGAGAAGTAGGGCAGTGGATGTGTAAAATATGCCAGCACAGCAAGCTGTAATTTTGGAAAGAATTACATGTAATTTGTATATCAAACTGATATGTACAGATGCTTGTGTTGAAAAAATGTATTTGTAAAGCTGCTTGTGCTAAACATGTACCAACAGTGTGCTCCGCTGGACAGAAAATGAAATATACATACGTTATTGTAAATGTTTAAATGTATATGTTTTAGCAGAGGATATTGGAAGAGAACAGATTAATCTCAAACTTTGAAAATAGTTTGAAATTAAATTATCTGGCTTAGGCCATAAAGATTGTATCTTACAGTTCTCAGTGCAGCCAGAGGCAAAAAGTCTGTACTAGGAATCTTCCTGCATTGCATTGTGGTGAACTAATTGCTACTCTGGAAGGGTGGTGGTTTGAAACTGTTTTATGATTTCCAGGAGCTGCAGCAGATCTTAGCAAGGCTCTGTGTGTGTGTGTATTATTGACACCCATGTGCAAAATCCTGATAGCTTCTAGCCAAGGGGAGAAACATGGGAACCAGAAATCAGATGACCAGATGTATGTGATATCATTATGTAATCCATCACTAAAATTATATTTTAATGGTAGGTAAGACTGAAGTCTCATGGCAGTTTGTTTATGTAACCTGACAAAGAAGGATCTCTCACCTACTTCATCTTGCCTTGCTCTAGCAAGTAACCAGGGAATAATAACTCTTTAGATCAGTCAGGAAAATATAGTGAGGTTAGCTAAGTATTGTTTTTTCTGTAACTGTGTGAAACTGTCCACCTGTTTTATTTTTAATATTTGCTGTGATTAAAACACTGGTGTTTACTGTAAATATATATTTAGTATTTTCATGTTCTTTTCTTATTTATTATTAAATATATTTAAACTTTTCATTGTAGCTGGTCTTTTATAGAATATTTTAATCTTTGACAGTAGTTATATATATTTGGTGACAACTCTGATGGCTCCTGAAAGCCTTGCTGTTGGTCAAACTACCATTTGTGTTAATATTAATTTCAGCCAGTATAACTGGGTACATTTGTAAGAGCCTTAGAGTAGCTGGCTCTGGGGTGTTTGGTGGCAGAAGGGGGCATAGCTAATAAATCTGTGCCAGCCTTTCCCAGGTGTGTGTGTATGTGTGTGTGTGTGTGTGTGTGTGTGTGTGTGTGTGTGTGTGAAAATCAAATCTCAACCTGTGTGCGTGTGTGTGTGTGTGTGTGTGTGTCAGCTACTTGGAGCAGGGACACAAAACACTGGTTTTACAGAGAGGGTGCTGGAGGACTTGGCTTTGACACTTGGCTGAGGACTCAACCCTACAGCTGTGCGAGTGGGGAGTCTTATTGGGGATCTGGACAGAGTGGGAAATCCAGATCCGGTCTGAGTGTGTTCCCTGTGTCCTCTTAGGGGAAAGTGTGCTTGCTGCAGAGAGCTGCATCTGGAAATACTGAGTGTATCCATTTTTGTTCCAAGTGAATATCCTTCTCCAGTGTCTGTGGTAAGGATTCAGGCTCCTTGATTACTGGCTCAGAGTGGGGACGTCACATATTGATGACAGCGTGGGATATTAATTGAATTTCTGTAGCTTGTAGGCAGTTGTCACTAAAGGTGTGTCCTCTCAACAACGATAAGGTAAACATACAGAGTTTCACTTCACAACAGTTTTATTTATTTATTTATTTTTTTGTTAATTTAGTTTAGTCAGGGAATTCAGGCAAAGATGTCAGCAGAGGATTATGGCAAGCTGACAAAGAACTAGTTGGCCAAGGTGTATGCAGCCAAAGGACTGGTGCCTGCCAGTCTGACTAAAGAGGACATGATTTCAGCCTTAATTGCAGCTGTAGCCCAGACCAGCAAGCAGGAGGATAACCAGTCTGGTGATGGGAATTTTCATCCCTCAGAAACATGACTGTTAACCTTTTCCTCAGAGGACTTAAAATCCATCTGGAGTTAAAGAGACTTGAACTTGAGGCCAAACATTTGGAATTAGGATTAGCAGAGAGACTGTGGTGTTTGTAGGGTGAGGAAAAGGAGAAACAGATAGAATTAGAATCAGCAGAGAGACTGTGGTATTTGGAGGCCAACGAAAATGAGAGACTGTATTATTTGGAGGCTTAAGAAAATGTTAAGCAGCAACAACATGAGAGGGAGATTCTGACTCTTTGCGAGAGTCACAGAGGTTATGGGGATGGAATAACCAAACCCCAGATGTAATAGAGGTCAGTAAATGTCTTCCAGAATTTACAAAGGATAATAATTTTGATAGTTATATTCATATATTTGAAAGAGTATACAAACAGTATAATGTTGACCAAGGGCTCTGGGTACAGCCTCTGACCGACCCCCTTACTCCATAGTAAAGCTGTAACTGCTGTTTCTAAATTGTCTGATATTGAGTGTTTAAACTATGATAATGTAAAGAAATGTTTACTTGAATGTTTTAAGTTAGCACATGAAGCTTACAGGAAAAAAAAGTTTTGTGGACAAGGTAGATGAGAATGTGTGTGATTATATTGCTGAGTTAAGTACTTATTTTCATAGGTGGGTGAGTGGGTGTCAGGTCACCACTTCTGAAGGGCTATCAGGCTTTTTGGTGAAGGAAAAAGCCCTTAGCACTTTGTCTGAGGACATGAGAATCTGGTTGGCAGACTGCTAGTGTAATATTTCTTTAGATCAGTCAGGAAAATATAGTGATATTAATTATTGTTTTTCTGTAACTGTGTAAACCTATCCATTTGTGTTATTTTTAATATTTCCTGTAACAGTAATTAATAAACTGTAAACCTTGAAATAGCCTTAGAGCAGCTGACT